>NC_080189.1:55321944-55624975 GCF_030028045.1 Hippopotamus amphibius kiboko | reverse complement strand
ATTTAGTGCAATGGTCCTGAGGCAGAACCTCAGCTCAAGGAATAACAAGGAGGCCAGTCTGGCTAAGGACACTGATGGACATGAGGTTGGAAAGAAGCCAGGATCTAGGACATTTAGGTAAAGAATCTGGGTTTCAGTGTATTATGATTAAAGTCACTGGAGGGTTGATAGTGGTTAATTACCCATCTGATTTATGTTTTAAGATCAAGTAAACTGCTGTGTGGAAGACAGATGATGGACAGGAGTAGGGGTAACTGTGGAAGCAAAACCAAATAAAAACAAATAAACAAGAAAAAAAAAAAAAACACTAAGAAGCTATTTAGCAACAGAGCTCAAGCTAGATGTAACAACAGCCGAGGGGGTGGTGAGAAGCTGTTAGATTCCAGATCTGATTTGCAAGTGGAGCCAACAGAATTTATCAATGAACTAGATGTGCGAGGTGAGAAAAAGAGGCAAGCCAATCCTAAAAACCTCATCTCAAAATTGTCCTTCACAATGAATCTTTCGGGAAAAGTCTTTAGTTGTATTTGAAACTCACCCTGCCACTTTCAGAACACATATAAGATAAACGTCACACAGGACCTCAAATAACTGAACTCTAAAAGGACACTACTTCTTTACCTTTCCTTAGTAAGTATGACTCATGGTCACTGTGTCATCAATGACTCATTCAGTAAGTAGATACGTACCTCAGTCAGACACAGCTGGAAACTCAGCGTAGCTGTCATGAGGCAGATTCTAGTGCTGTGGCCTGAGACAGACAGAGGTGTGAGAGATACAGAGAGCTCAGTAGTATTAGATCAAAACAGCTTTAAGAGTTCTGACCTAACCAGATGAGAAAAACATGAAAAGAATATAAAATTCCACAAGAAGAAGAGATTAGCTGAAAGAAGTTAAATGTGTCTGATTTGAAGAATTGCAGATTAAAATGAGATAAAAGAATTACTTAAGAACAGAGACCTGGAACCTTCCAGGTGTGATACTGACTATACGGAATGGTGCAGTACGTCCTTCAGTGGCTGAGGAAGAATACCCGTGACAACCATGCCCTCCACCAGGTCTCACACCTCTGGCTGGTAAGTTACTTAACTCGCCTCCTCTTCCTAGGACGCCAACTCTAAATTGGGTGAGAAGACTCTGAGAATGTTTAGTTTTAAATAGAGACACAATGATCAAATCAAACCTGTAGTATTAAAACCTCTGATGTTAAGTTTAGGAATCTGTGTAATCATCTGGACAAGGTTCAATATTTAGTTGATAAAACATTTATTTTGTTTAAGACAGTTTGATATTAACAGACTATACTTGTAATTTCAATTTAATTTATTTTAAATTTGTGATTTTAAATTGAAAGGTGTAAGAAAGTTTTACTAGGTTCTCCCTAGCACTGGAATTCTTAAGATGAACTTTATAAATTTTGTTTTATTAGGTTAACAAGAAGAGTTTAAGTACTTGGAGAAGTTCTGGTTGTTAGATCAAGGCACTTGAATGCTTAAAAAGAATCAAATACATTAAATTTATAAATGTAGTTTAAAAGTTTATGGGAATTTAATTAACTAGGCTGTAATTGGGACTGATTGAGGCTGTTTATTAGTACTCCTCTTAATTGTTCTGAACTGCAACCAAGCAGGAAAATATCCTTCCAGCTTCTCCCCGAAGTCCACTTACCCACTGGCAGGAGACAGGCTGGACATTGCAAATTTTGCTGAACTCATACTTTAAAGTGAACCATCTCCCCCTCTCCCAGCCTCCCACTGCCATAAGAATGGTGTGTTTATCTTGACTCTCATCTATATACTCAGTGTCTACTTGTTCTCTAGGTAAAAAGACTTTAAGTACCCAAAGGAGTTAAAAACCTACATCTGCACAAAATTCTGCCCAAGAATGCTTACAGAAACTTTATTCATAGTTGCCAAAGGTTGGAAGCAACGAAGATGTCCTGCAGTAGGTGAATGATAACTAAACTGTGTTATATCCAGGGAATACTATTCAGAGCTAAACAGAAATGACCTATCAAGCCCTGAAAAGGCATGGAGGAAACTTAAATGCATGTTAGTAAATGAAGGAAGCCAATCTGAAAAGGCTACATACACTATGCTTCCAACTATATGACATTCTGGAAAAGGTAAAACTACAGAGATGGTAAAAGATCAGTTGCTGTCAAGGGTTTGGATGGGAGTGAAGGTAGTGACGCGATACGCAGATGGAGCATAGGGAATTTTTAAGGCAGTGAAATCATTCTGTAGGATACTGTAATCGTGGATTACATGTTGTTATGCATTTGTCAAAATTCATAAACCTGTACAACACAGAGTAATGTCTAACGGAAGCTGTGGACTTTAGTTAATAATGATCTTCATTCATCGATTGTAACAAATTTCGTGCCAGGGAGAGGGGTGTAAGGGAATCCTCAGTATTTTATGCTCAATTTTTCTGTAGGCTTAAAACTATTCTAAAAAAACAAAGTATATTAATTAAAAAAAAAAACACACATAAGCAACTGAGTATTCAAGCTTAGAGAAAAGAAAATTTAAAAACAATAAAAATTTTAAAAAGTAAGCCTTCTTTCCTTCCTTCCTTTCTTTCTTTGTTTCTCTCTCTCTCTCTGTCTTTCTTTTGTTCACCTCCCCCAATTTTGCCTTCCTACTTCTCTACAGAGATGGCCAGCAGTGCCAAGGATACTGAGCTCATCAAAAAGGAAATGAAGAAATTAATGCTTCATTTAAGAATTCAGTCAAATGAGGGGACAATGGCCTACAAAGCTTTTTGGTTGCTAAATTATAGCATTTAAGAGTTTCCTTCTAAGTTACTAGAGCTTGAACTCAGACATTTACATACAGTTCACTCCAACAGCTGGAATTAATTGGCATCCTTGCTCAATTTCTCTGAAAGGAATTCTTCTAAAATAGCTATAATTGCAAAAGCAGTTTCTTGAAATTTGTATCCAGATGACTAATCAGGTCTTTAATTAAAAAAAAAATAAAACTGCTAGGGGTTTTGACTAACAGAAGCATAACTATCACACCCTTTACCCTGAAAGGGTCCTTTCCAAAACATGAGTAATAAAATTTTTAAACAATGATAAATAAATTTATGCTATAGAAATTCAGTCAAACAGAATTAGTCCTATTAGTAAAACAATTCATTAAAAATAATTCACATTTATTTCCCAAGTCCCTGATATTAAAGTTCACACTATGTGAAAAATTCTGTTAGTAACAACTATATTTGCTATAATGTACATATCAAGCTATTTTTTTTTTTAAAAAATCATCCAAAAAAAAATGTGATCTAAAAAAATCACTTGCAAGCTATCAGCTTGTATACACGTCTCCACTACTTATACCACAGCAAGAAATGCAAGGGCAACCAATACAATAAGCATGAAATAAATGTTTTATAGCTCTAAAGAATTCCCTCTAAGAGTAGTTGAATTTAATTTTTAGAAATAATTATATGGTTTTAGTGGTTTCCATAGGGCATTTTACTTAAAAGAAATGATTTGCAAATGACTAAAATGTTACCATTATCTCTCATTTATACAAAAATTTTCCTGGAGGGCCCTAGGGACCCTTTACAAATCTCAATTGCTAAATTGGAGGCATCCTCCATTAAATTAGCAAGCTCCAGCCCAAATCAGAAGCTCACTTACGTATATACACAACCCCAGACTCACAGATGGCTGCATTTCAGTCTGCGACTTGGAAGCACAAAGCACAGAGTAGTTTCTATCTCCTGGCGACACTGTGAAACTCAAGCCACTTCATAGCTAAGTGCATAAACTTTAGTTATGTACATAATCCTATTCTTCATGAATAGGCCTTAAGTGAGTCAGATGTTAATTTGGCCATGAATCGTGAACTGAAGCCAAAATTTCAGCAGCATAGGCTGTACAACCAAAGGTAACCTTTCATGATTTCCTGAGGAGAATTTAATTGCTTGTTTGAGCCAAGAAGGGCATAAACTGCAGCTCCACCAAAACAACTTAATCAGCAAATATTTGAAATACTGCCAGCAAAGGGCAGTCCATGTGATGCAAAGCTTTAATGTCTATTTTTATTACTATTTTAAATTATTATTATTATTATTATTATTGGTATTAGTGGTATTATATCATCATCACCATACTATTATTATTATCATCACCATGTGTATTACTTTACACTGTTAACAAAAATAACTTCATAAACCCAGGAGATGGTTAGAGTAATCCCATAGGGCAAAACAGCAAAGTAGGTTATTTCTTAACCCTCTTTAAAGATACTTTTAATAAACTGATGCCTTGCTTTGTCGAGCAACTTGTCCAGGACTACAGAAAAGCTAACCAGTGGCAAGGGCCTTGAAACCAGTTCTTCTAACTCCACATCCACATCCTTTCCACGAAACCATGTGACATTTTATCAGCTACTGTTCTGTTGGGATTTAAAAGAGCAGAGGTAGAATTACTGAGAAGGTAGTTCCCCTGAGAGCAATTGTTTCCAAAACAATTTTGGTGCTATCTTCTACAAACACCGTGTCCACTCTGAGGATGCTGCAGATGGCGCCAAGGGTTTTGGACACCTGCTCCACTGCCTCACTGTGTGGCTCTGGGCAGGCTGCATCCCTTTTCCTGAAGCTTTGTCTTTTTCACCCATAAAATGGAGGTTATGGCAGCAGCTCTACCTCGCAGGGCAGTTGTGTGGATTCGATGAGATAACATTCAAAGCAGGTAGTCAAATGCCCAGCTCAGAGTCCACGCAGAATTCCTAAGAGGGGAAGAGAATCACAGGGAAGGAACTCCAGGCTGCACTGGCCCAAGTACAGTGTGAGAGACTGAACTGGGACAGGGGGATAAGGAAACTGCTATTAATTCTTAATTGTACTAAAGCCATCCACTCAGGAGCCACACAAAGCCTGTAACTCTGAGACACTGAAATCCTCTTTCAGAAAATTTCATCCCTTGAGCTCAAATACAATCTTTCTAGAAAATTCTTTCCACCTCATCTCATCACTCTCAGTATTAAAGTTTTTGGCCGTGACACCCACAAAAACGATCAGGAAATAAAACAGCCACTCTCTGATCCTCTACTATGAGGCTAGCATTCTGTTGGATTCTGCCAAGAATACTAAAGAAATGAAATATTATGTGCCACCTTCCCAAATGATATGACGCTGAAGACAAGAAGAGCTCACACCAAGCTATTGAAGAAATCGGACAAAATATACAATGAAGTACAGAACTGTACAGTACTAACTATAAGCAGGACGAACAGATTTGGTGTGAAAGAAGAGAAGACCTAGAGGAAGGGATACTGCAGGCGGGGGCGGGGGTTGGGGGCGAGATGGGGACACAGCAGAGGCCAAGGCCTGAAGGCCTGAATGAGGGTGAGAGTGGGCAGTGGGAGCTGGGGCAGGGATTTCAAGGAGGCTACAGAGCAGACTGTACTGGTGGGGCAACACCAAGGATAACCCTTACTGCACAGGAGGGCGGGGGGGATGGTGAGAAACCGAGGGCAGTAGCAGGTATGGTAGGGCCAGATGATGGAGGGCCCCTCGTGGTCAGGCAGAGATATGGACCTTGATGAAGCAGAGAGGAGGGAAGCACTTCACGTACCCACACAGGAAAGGGCAATGTTGAATGCAGTGGCAGTGAATCCCGCGGGGCTCGGCTCACAGCCCTCTCCAGCGCCAACACAGCCATCTCTCAGGGGCCGCTCCACTGCTGTGTACACTACTGCGAAGAGCCCTCGGCTGCAGGAACAGCCCCCTCCTTCCCTCCCCCTCCCCCCAGTTCATGCCTCCTCTCAGGAGGTGACGTGCTCAGAGCCAGGCACATGAGGAGGGAGAAAGGAAGAGAACAGCACATGGTGGCAGAGAAAAGGAGAATCACACCAGAGAGGAAATTAGAGACTGTGACATGAGTCACACCAGGGGCCTCTTGGGAGAGCTAACAGTGTTGAAGGCTCTGGCCCTCTGCCTCCACTTGTGAGAGCTCTGAAGGCCCATCCCAGCTCTGAAGCACGCTGTAGGATCAGCTATAAATTCACTGCAAGTGAACTTCTCTCTGCTCAACCTGCCTTCCTTACTTCCTTGCAGGGGGAGCACCTGCACTCCCCGTTAACCTGCAGGCAACGCCGCCACTGTGCCTGTCTCCAGGGAACCTGACCTAAGACGGCGCTTAAAGATGATGAACCCAGCAGCAGGATGTAGAAAAGATTGAAAAGATGGGCCTTGAATTAGAGGGGCCCAGAAAGGAAGTCATATCAAGATCGTCACTACTTTAGACAGGAAAACAGCAAGGAAGATGGAAAGGAAGAGGAGGAAAGTGGAAGCCATTTTGATGAAAACTGTAAACATGGAGACAGATTACGGATGAGGGGAGAGAGGAGTCTAACATAACATGACCCCAGTGCAGATAACCTGATTGCTTTTAGTCAATGAAAATGATGTTATAACCTGAACACAATGAGATCATTGGTCCCGGGGCATCCAAAACACTTTGGTTGAGTTGGAGAGAGTGGCTGCACATTCAATGAGTTATACTAGGTTGCCTGAATTTGGAGGCATAAATAGACAAGGCTAGAGATGTGGTCTGGGAAATCAGCACAGAGAAGTGACAGCTGCTACCATACGGGTCATTAACTCTTGTGAGGAAGTGAGGAGAGTCGACACTGGATTTGCAGGATGCCCTCAGGAGGCAGAAAGAGAAGGCCTCTACAGAGAAGAAAGGGGTCTTCAAGATGCCAGATTTAGCAAATAAAAATACAACACAGGATGCCTAGTGCAATGCTGCAAGGGACATACAATTCTTCAGTGGTAGCAGCAAACAGTGTCAAATAACAAAATCATGTTCAGGGTGACTAAGAATTTGAAAAGGTCATGAGTTTGTGTTAAGTGGAAGTCACTGGGAACCGTTAAGGGAAAACATTCTAGCTTTTATTTGAAAAATCCTGTAAAAGACTGATTCCTACGTTTGAACTACCATGTGTGCTTTTTTAACATTTTGATTTCTGGTTAAATTATTCTTTTACCAAAACTGTTCAAAGGGGGGAATTTCATTGCTTCTCCAGAGAAAGGACAAATGTTCAGCATTAGAAATCCTCCTCTTCCAACTGGGGGAAGGTTAACATTCCTCAAAAATCTGGAAGTTCTCAAAAGACTGGTTTTCTACACTAATATGTGCATTTTAGATGACCATTTAAAACCTTTAAAAGATGTCTTCTCTCTCTTCCCTAAAGGCTACAAATTGCTCAGAGTGATTCCATGAACTCAGGAGCCCACAGCAGTTAAAAGGAAGACAGTTCCTTACATGTTTATGTCTATGAAATTAAAAAAAAAAAAAATATCACACTCACCAGGGAAATGAAAAGCAAGAGTTATCTAAAATAGTCCTTCAATTTGCAGGGGTGTGTCGATGTGTATATTCACGTGCATGTATACAGAAAGGGTTGTAGCCTCAAAACATCAGCACTGAAGAAAGTTTCCCAGATCTCCTCTGGGCCACATATGCATAACAAATCATTTCAGTTACTTTCTTGTAAACAAAGAAAAACAAACACTCTTCATTAGAAAGGCTATAGGTTTGAAAATCTCAGCTCTTGACTGCCATCTCAAATTTGCTCTTGCATTATACTTTATCTCTGAAATATAAAAGGCCATGTACTGCCCTCCAATGACACATAAAGCTTCCACTAATAACTCCATGCAGAGACCAAGGCAATATATGACCACACTTAAGGATTTGCTTAGATGCTTTATGAAGCCCAAAAGCAATACACGGGTTTATCAAATCATTGCAATAATATACCCATATATTTCTCTGGTCATATTTTTACTCCAAGTATAGCAATATGTATAATAACACAGCAGCAAATAAAGAATTTGGGTAACAGATTATATGTATATACACACAAAAAAAATATTGGCCATTTGTTCTTTGTGCGTTTTAAGATTTTTCTTTACTCGAAACATTATAAATTGATAAAGGTTTTACTTAAAGAAAGCAGGAACTTCCAGTTAAACATTGTAGATTTAACACCAGTAATTTTTCTATTTCATAAAATTCAAATTTGACAGAAAATATTCCTAACAAATCAAGTTTACTATCACTTGTTTGCTCAGAATATTTTTATGACTTTTTTTTAATGGTTTAGGTAAATCTGAAATTATAATAGCATAGGTTTGTCGGCCAAGTATTTTCAATAATCTACTACTGAGGTAAAAATCTTCTGGAAATATAGAAGTATCTGGAAGTACAGTTTTTCAAGCTGTAGCTAAGCTACCAGTGATCTCCAATTCTTTCAAGCCTGCATTTGAAAACAAAATTGTATGATAAGCAGCTGTGTTTTCATGTTTTTCCATTTTCAGTTTGATTTAGCTACCCTGATAGAACAACGCTTTACAAATATTTTCTTTTGCACTAATTATTCCACGATGGGTAGTATCAATAAGTTCCGCAATATTAATCACCTTAAAATTAGCAGGATGTCTAGTATTTGGTTAATATATGTTCCAACAGTTAATTGGTTATGGGTGAACCCTGCCAGGCAAGTTTTGATTGTATTCTAACTAGGGAGGAATGCATGTGTTAGGCTAAGGAAGGAAATTTGGAGCATGAATTGGGGTACTGATCTATGGCCCTGGGCCAATCAACTACAAACCACTTAAGGGTTACATCTTAATCTCTATGATCCTGCCTCTAGGAAGTGGTACATCCTAGTGTTAAGAGCTGTGCTGCAGAGTCAGATAGACCCGCGTTCGAATCCGTCTGGTAATCAGTTCTGTGGGTTACAATCTGCTGGCTACGATGGGTAGGTCATGGGAGTTACTGGTTTCCTATAAAACCATCAACCATCTGTAATATTCCAAATGTATTAATATAACAGGGGCAGAGGGAAAGACCCACTCCAGATCCAAATCAAGCCTGGAAGACACAGAGAAAGTAGAACTGTTTAACAGTTCCCCACAGGCTTACAATTTTTTTTAATACATTTAAAGGCACTTAGAAAGTCACGTAATAGATAACTGTTTATTAAATGCCTATTACACATTTAGAATTTTTAAAATACTACCCAGGTCGTCTTAAATAAACAAACCAACCAATCTGCTGCTCATCATGGAAACTGCCTCAAATCTCCAGAAAAAAAGAAAAAAAAAATGCCCCTGAAGAAAAACTAATCCTGGTCTTCAACAAGAAAATTTTATAATCATAAATACTTCTGTGAAACCGAGCTGTCATCATTAAAACTGACCCCTGCTGCAGGTTCCTGCCCATACTAGCCCTAAACTTCAGGAAAGAAGGAAGACGTATCAGCTCATAGACAACAGAACCATTGCCAATTTCTTGCTTATTATTTCCTTTAATTCTTTTTCTTGGGCCCTGTTCAAATTGTTAACGCATTTAAAAAAGTGCTATTATCAATTCAATTCTTGTGAGTATACTCAGGGACTTGACTGAGATGGCATGCGTCCAAAAAATATAAATGTCCGACACTAAAATTTCCTTTAACTTTCTGCTTCTAAACTTTTCCCACAATAAACTATGTCGTACATTTTCTCCACATGTGGTATTAATTTGCTTTTTAAAAAATTAAAATAGGAATTATTTGATGGGTCTTCTGAAAAGTTCTACCACATTCCAAAATGTCAGAAGAAAATGAGAAATAGAGAAAAACTGAAATGACATATCTTTTTGGCACTTCCCACCGAGATCAGTTATCATCTGTGGTGAGAGCTGCATTTTCAAGATGTGATTCACTGCCAGATCTCTGGGCATCTTACAGCGATGACTCAATATGACTTTCACTCCAGGCCTAACTCTCCTGATCTTGGTAGTTCAAACTACCTACTGAACTCTCTAGGACTCAGTTTGTTCCTTTGTAAAATGAAGGAACCAGATGACATACTCACTAAAGTTCTTCTCAGCTTTAAAATCCTATGATTTGGTGATTTCTACTGGTATAAACGGCTATCACCTCAAGTTCAGCATATGTAACAACTATTCAATTCCTCTGACCATGAAACTGCTGACACCTCTGGCTTCCTGTTTCTATAAATAGTTTTATCAACTTCAAACTCACTCTTGTTTAAGACACTCAAATTGTTCTTAGTCCCTTACTAATCCCCCTCAACTGGACACATTCTTCCTTTTCAGTGTCTTATTCTAGCTCCCCTTTCTCAGGCTTCATGGCATTCTCTTACAGATCCCTGGGTCTCTTGATTTTTTTCCTTACCAATTATCCCAGATGCCTTGGCCATATTAATGATCCAGGGTCAACCACGAAATATACAGTAACAAATATTGGAGTAACAACAACAAAAAATTTTTAAGTAGCCCTAGAAACTAAGACTTTGCACAGAACAATATTCAAGTTATCTTTTTTAGCAGACTATCAATGAACACAAGAATGGCTAGAGTTTTCATAAGAAAACATATAGGAACAACCCACATACCCCACTGTCAAGAGATTTACTTCCTCAATGGCTGTCAAACTGGTGATGGGGTTGAGGTGGAGGGGAGGAAGTGATACCTCTTACCTTAGCCAGCTACCCTAGTGCACATGCCTTTCTCTGTTCATTTCTCCTTACATGAATCCTACCTATGTGCTATGGTCTAAATGTTTGTGCCTCCTCGACCCCCAACAAATTCATATGTTGTAATCTTAATCCCCAAAGGTGATGTTACTAGTAGGTGGTACTAGTAGGTGGGTCTTTAGGGGGTTGCCCTTGTGATGAGATTCATGTTCTTTAATTTGTTTAAATTTTTGTTTTTATTTTTTTGGCCATAAGCCTGGTATGCAGGACCAACCAGGGATCGAACCTGTGCCCCCTGCAGTGGAATCGCAGAATCCTAATCACTGGACCACCAGGGAACTGGGATTAATGTTCTTTAAAAAGAGCTCCCAAAGAGCTCTCTAGCCAATTCCACCACACGAGGATACAATGAGAAGTCTTCGACTTGGAAGAGGGCCTTCACCCAACCATCTAGTCACCCTGACCTCAAATTTTCAGCCTCCAGATATGTGAGCTATAAATCTCTGCTGTTTATGAGCTACCCAGTCTCTGTGTTTTGTTACAGCAGCCCAAACCAACTAAGACACTAACACTTAAGCTCAACCCAAATCTCGTCCCTTGCATGTCCACACCAGAGAGCTCCTTCTTTTTAATTCAAAACTACTATGGCCCTTTTCATTACTGTTTAAATTCCATTAAAACACTAACTAGATTCTTGGTGGGTTTCACTTTGGTGGCAGCAGAGAAAGAGCTGGGAGATGACTAGTCAACGCTGGCTTCATACCACAACCCTCAGAATACAAAGGCCTCAGAGGTTATCAATAGTTTACAATAGAACACAACTGACCACATCATAGAGTATAAAGCAGAAAGTGCTAAGAGATAAGTGTATGAAGCAAAAAACAACAACAACAAAAGCAGAGCAAGCAAAAAGTACAAAAGGCAAAAGATTATTTCCGTGAAAGTCAACAAAGCTTCAGGGAAGAGACAGGACTTAAATAAGATCTTAAAAGATGGTCAAAGCGGAGTTGGGGAGGGATCGGGAGGACTCAGGCTTGAAAAGAGCAAGGGACATTCCTTCCTTTGAGATATAGCTTCTCTGGCTGCTTCTCCACTATAGAGTCATAAAAGTTCAACCTGTCCCTCACCATTTACAATCAGCTTCTTGGCTGCATAAGTTATACAATGATTTTCTGCTTCTACTGGGTTATTTTATCTCACCAAACAAATAGTGCGTTGTGATTAAAGCTACGAGGGTGAGTCGAAAATTGTCCACTCTCTAGCTGTAGAATTTATTTTAATTAACTTTTAGAAAAGACAAAGACATCATTTTTCAACATAGTCTCCTTGCTTTTCAATACATTTTGTCCATCTGTCAACAAGCTTCCATATTCCCTCATTAAAAAATGTTTTAGGCTGAGCTGTGAGCCACAAATGCACCGCTGTCTTCACTTCTTCATCAGAAGAGAATCTTCATCCTTGCAGGGCTACTTTCAGGGGACCAAACAGGTGAAAGTCCAATGGAGCAAGATCAGGACTATAGGGAGGCTGCTTTAACACCTCAAAACGAAGTTTTTGCAGCGTGTCAACTGTGTGGGCAGAAGTGTGTGGATGTGCACACCCTCAGACCACAAAAAACAAATCACTGCCCACTGCTCTTCTTTCGTGCAAATCACAAGTGGGGCATCCATTTTTGCTTGCACCGCAGTTACAAATGAGCTGATGTAACACATTCACACCTGCATAGCAGTGACTGGGGAGACAGTAGCCTTGAACGGGAAGCACAGATAAGACACTGCTGCCAACAGAAGTTTTAATATAACCAGAGTGCAGATAACTTTTGAGTCACCCTCATATTTGTCAAAAACTGACAGCAATTAAATATAGCTTCAAAAGGTTCTATAGCACGACCTTACAGGATGTCTCTTGTCTTCTTCCAAGTGTTTAGGGTAGGTCAGTTCAGCACACAGAGACTGCTCCGACCCCTCACCCTCTGCCTTCCTGGAATGATGAAACCTCCAACATCACTGATGTCAACATTATTAACTAGAAGACTGAATTTCTGACAAGTGAGTAGGAGTAATTTCTTTTTTAAGTTCTGATGTAGAATATGGCCCATGTTTCTTTCTCTTTTTTAAAAAATATTTATTTATTTATTTATTTATTTATTCATTTATTTATTTTGGCTGCGTTGGGTCTTCATTGCTGTTTGCAGGCTTTCTCTAGTTGCAGCGAGCAGGGGCTACTCTTCATTGCAGTTTGCAGGCTTCTCATTGCAGTGGCTTCTCTTTGTTGAGGAGCTCGGGCTCTAGGTGTGCAGGCTTCAGTAGTTGTGTACTCAGGCTCAGTAGTTGTGGCTCGTGGTCTCTAGGGTGCAGGCGTAGTAGTTGTGGCACACGGGCTTAGTTGTTCCTCAGCATGTGGGTTCTTCCCAGACCAGGGCTTGAATCCATGTCTCCTGCATTGGCAGGCAGATTCTTAACCACTGCTCCAGGGAAGTCCCTGGCCCATGTTTTTTTGTAATGACTGGACAGACTGGGTAACACCAACAGGAGACTCTCAAAATCTTCCTTCTGACTGTCTGACTACAACATCACTCAGGTGCCACCTCTTCCATTATTAGTTTAAAGCCTCTTTGACTTACCAGTAGTTTTCCTCTCACTCTTTCCCCTCTATAGAAATGTATAATTAGATCCTATAATTCAACTGATAATATGTTTATCTTTCTCCACTAATCAATTTTAAGATCCTTGAGAATAGGAGGTATCAGTTTTCATGTTCAACAAAATAAGTTTTATTTCTGATAATAAAAGTAACACAGTTCAGTGAAGATGACATAAAGAGGAATAAAGATTTTCTAGATTGAACAATTTAATAATTAACTTATTAATTAAGATTTAATCATCACTAGCGTTACATTAATTTTCTTCTATTTTTAGCTAAGTGTATAAATATGCTTTTCAACAGAATTAGGAAAATATTTATTTGAGGTATAATAGAAACTATAAAACATATCCACTGTAAGTATAAAATTAAATGATTTTTAATAAATCTGTAGGGTTCTGCAGCCATTACCATATCTCAGATTTGTCCAACCATAAACAAAACCCAGCACTGGAACAATTTCGATTCCCCAGAGAGTGGTGACAGTTTGCAGTATGTCCCCTCTTCCAACCCCAGCCCCAGGCAACCACTGATCTGCTGTCTTTACAGATTTGCCTTTTCTGGGAATTTTACTTATATACAACCAGGCTTATATAACTGAGCATAAATGTTTTCACGATTCAAACATGTAGAAGCATATTGTCAGTAGGTAGCTCCCTTTTCTTGCTGTGTGGATATTTGACATTTTGTGTACCACTCCAACGGTTGATGGACATTTAGATTGTTTCCTAATTGTTTTGCCTATTCTGCATAGTAACGTTAGGAACATTTATGTACGTGTCTTTGTGTGGAAGTGTCTTCCTTTCTCCCGGATAGATTTCCAGGAGTGAAAATGCTGGGTCCTATGGTAATTTAATATTCCACTTTTTAAAAAGCTGTCAACATGTTTTCCAAGTGACAATACCACTTGATATTCCCACTAGCAATGTATGAGGGTTCCAGTTACTCCACATTCTTGCGACACATGGTATTACTGGCCTTTTCCATTATGGCCACTGGATTAGGTGTACAGCCACATCTCACTGTGGTTTTAATTTTCATTTTCTTTATGACTAACAACTCTCAGCATCATCTCATGGGTTAATTAGTCACTGGTATGTCTTTGGTAAAGTATCTATTCAAATTGTCCATTTAAAAAATTTGGGGGACTTTTCTAATTATTGAGTTTTTGGACCGCTTTATATATTTTACACATTTGGAGATAAATCTTTTATCAGATAAATTACTTGGATATATTTTCTTCCAATTTGTGGCTGATCTGAAAATGTCTTTAGCTTTCATTTTCGAAGGACAGTTTTGTTGGATATGAAGTTTTGGGTTGCTTTCAAGATTTTCTTTGTCTCTGTCTTTCAACAGTTGGACAATGATGGGTCTAGATCTGGGTCTCTTTATGTTTCTCCTAATTTTGGTTCATTTAACTTCTTAGATAACAGATTATAATCATATTTTTCAATAACTCTGGTCAGTTTTTGGCAATTATTTCTTCATATAGATTTTTGCTCCTTTCTCTCTCTTCTCTTTCTGATACTGTCAAAATTCTTTCCAATACACATGATCTACCTACTTTTTTTTTAATGAATATTAAAAAGTCTCCTTGTTTACTACTGTCCTTCCTTCAACATTCAGGAAATTCATCTTAAACTAGAGTTCAAAGGTAAATGACACTAAATCTTGTCAGTGGTCATGACAGTGGTCATGAATTAATTACTGTTCAAAGTTGGCCATCTTTTGACTATTTCTATGTCACTAGATAGAACATAGCTTAAGCAGCAAAACAATGTAACGTAAAGGGGCACAAAGAAACATTTTTGGGGTGATGGAAATATTCTATTGTGGTGGTTATTACAGGACCATATGCACTAGCCAAAGCTCATTGATAAAACACTTGAAATTGGTGTATTTTAATATACATAAAATTATATATATTACATTTTATATTATATATATTTATAAATATATTTATATATACATAAAAAAGCAATATAACTTTTTCTCAAATTCTGAGAAGGAACAAAGGTATACCAATGGATTCTATTTTTATCAAGCAACTGATAGCAGCTGTGACGATTACTATCATGAGAAGTAGTTGATATGCGGATTATGGATTCCCATCACTTTTTTAAAATTAGCCAAGAAATTCTGAAGGGAGGAAGGCATCATCTTTGAAACAAACTCTTCACTTAAGAGACCCCAGTTAAATTCTAAATGTGTTTTAAATATAAATGTATTAGGGCTCAATTTATATTTCCAAGAAAATATTTGTATTTATGTTTTCAAAAATAAGTTGAAAACTATATTTCCAAATAAAATAGGACAAAATGTAATACAAAACTGTTTACAAATTTAAAGCAGACAAGAAATGTTACTTCAACAACAACAAAAAAGCTTTATCCTTTAAAATTAAAGACATGAAAAAGAAAATACATGATTTTTATAGTTTTTAAAGTCACATGATCTAACAGCTTGCAAATTTTTTGTTGATATCAATTGGCAGACACCCATCAAATTACTCAGACTTACAAAGAATAACAATTTTGGCAATTTACATACGCTTACTTAGAATCAATGTCTAGACTCACAGATTTTTAACTTCCGCTTAAAAAAAATTTCCATTGTCAAATGCTCTGAAGCAATTCATGTTAATTTTTTCAGTGACGGACATAAAGGGTCATTATTAGAAGGTTTAAAAAAATATTCTAAGGAAAAAAAAATATTCTAAGCAAAAAAAAAATATTCTAAGCACAATAGTGTGCATCACACTACAGCACGTATGGATGAGGGATACTGATGAGACACTTACAGAGCCTTTATCCAGGGAAAGAGCCATGCTGGGACTATTATTTCAGTCGTGAGGCTATAAGATCACATAGTCCAACCCCTCCACTTCAAAGATGAAGAAACTGAAGACAAAATATGTTAAGTGACTCATGATCACGTAGCTAGTTGCAGAGCCTGCATCAAGACTCAGAATTCTGCTGTATGGTGCTTTCCCAACTTCAGCTCTTTGCTTCTTAGCAGGCTGAAAGACCCTACATACAATTTTGATCATATAGGTTTCTGTGTCAACAGTAATGCAGTATAATGGAATAAAAAGTAAGGATTTGGAATTTATTCACTCATTCATTCACTTATCCATGCAACATGTACTGAATGGCTATCACGTGTCAGGGACTGTTCTGGGCACTGGGTAGAAGACCCAAGCTGAACTGCATACCTACCGCATAATTATTTGTGTGACTTTGGACAAAAATCTCTTTAAATCCCAGCTTCATAACATGAAGATAGTATCATCAACCTTCCTCACAATGTTGAAAGATTAAATGAGATCATGTACTCAGAAGTGCCAAGTAAGGTCCTCAATTTATATACAACTGACCTATTATCTGTATCGCACGTTATATGAAAAATTGCCACATGAATGTCCAACCTCAAACTTAACATGTTGAGATTGAACTTATCTTTCATTTCCTGTAACCACTACCTTTCTTGTACCCTAAGACATTTCATCTACTTCCTTTCAAACCTTTCTTATATCTCCTGACTTTTTATCAGTACCATCAAAAACCATGACAGTATCATATAAGCATTTTAAGTTAAAACAGAAGGGCTGGGCTCAGCACAGCTACTTAATTTCTCTAAGCTCCCATCAAAGACAGAATGAGTTTCAAAGCACCTGAACCTGAATTAAGCCATTAAGCACTCCAGCTCTATGAGATAAAATTCAAAGTCCATCTTTGCCCATAAATCTAGGTCCACTTTAGGTGGAAATTATGTGTTAACCTCTAAATTCCCAGGTATGCTTGTTAATGGCAAGCAGCCACTTGAAAACTACTTTACTATGCACAGTGCTTTCCTACTTTGAAATGTTCCTGCTGTTGACATTTTGTGAATGAGGAAATTGACCAAAACAGCAGAAAAGAGGCAAACTCAAATTAAAGTGCTTCCTCTCAATTGAACAAGCCATGCCACTCCCTCATCAATGTAAAAAAATGTAAAAATGATTATACCCCAGGCATCTACCACCCTCGTCCTAAATATTTCAAGTTATACCACTAGATACACAGAGGAGTTATTGTGCATGGATTTCTAGAATTAGTAATAGCAAAAAAGAGTGAGCAATGCTGATAGTTTTTGCTTCCACACAAAAATAGCAGAAAAATAAGACATATGAAAGGCAAGAGAGGAACAAATAACCAAAACTGCCCAGAGTTTAATTCTTTTTCTTACTATATGGTCATTTATCTCCATTAAAAATCACTCAGAAGTCAGATTTTATTAGGAAAACCTTAAAATATTTTATTCAAAGGAAAATACAATGTCTTGTTGTGGTCAGTTCCTTCAGGCCTCATCAATTCTTGTACCATTCATCTCCAGAGTATTCAAAACTCTGAGTTTAAAGACTCCTTGGGAAATTGAAACCACAATGCAGAGGTAGATGGTTCCCGAGAAATGGCACAAACCAACACCTGTGTTCTGCAAGCAGGGTTACTGAGGCCCAACACCATCAGGTGATGCCATGGATTGAATTGTGTCCCCCCACATGCATATGCTGAAGTCCTAACCCCAGCACCCCAGGATATGATGCTTTTGAGACAGAATTTTTTTCAGACATAATTAAGTTAAAGTGAGGTCATTTTGAGTGGACACCAGTACAAGTGACTGGTGTCCTTATAAGAAAAGGAAATTTAGACAAAGGCACAAAGAGAAGATGATGTGAAGACACAGGGAAAAGACAGCCATCTATCAGCCAAGAAAGGCTTGAAACAAATCCTTCCCGCACGGCCATCAGAAGGAGGGCCCTGATACCTTGACCTCAGACTTCTAGCCTCTAGAACAATGAGACGATACATTGCTGTTGTCTGAGCCACTCAGTCTGTGGTACTATGTTATGGCAGCCCTAGCAAATTAGCATGCTGATGAAAAACAAAGTCAAGATCAAAACCCAGCTTTCCAACTCACTACACTGTCTTGCAACTTAACTCTCTGTTTTCACTCAAAGTTTTCTCCCATAAAAATCTTACCACGTGTTCAACTTGTTAAAGACCATGTTAATATACACTGTTTATGCTGACCTCTTGTGAGCTACACTTTCACATCACCAAAAAGACATTTTCTTGTAGATGTCTCATGAACTCAAATCTCAATGTCTAAAACCCCAAGCAACTACTCTACAAAGTTAGTATGGACTCTGTTTTATAATCTAAGAAAGTCTAGGTACAAGATTCAAGTCCCTGGACAAGTCATCTAACCTTGCTGAGGTTCAATTCTGTATTAATAATATGAATTCAACAAACAACATAAATTCTACACCTCCCCCCCCCCAAAAAAAAACCTTCAAAGGGCTAATGTTAAGGTTAAATTGGATAATAGCCCTTTTAAACTGCAAAGTGTTAAAAGCAATTCTCCGTGCAATCAAAAACTATTTCTCTCTTTGGCACCATTTTTTTTACTCTATCAACTTAAAACCATTGATAGTTCCCTCTCAAATTGCCTATAACCAATAATTCACCTAGGTCTAGCATTTCTTTCTCTACAGCATCATTTTTTGGTCACTGCTTTCTAATAAACCCTGGCCCTCACAAGTTCAAATCCGCACTGCTTTGAATGACTGATTTATCAGCTTCCACCTTCCTCCTTATCTAATCTATATCACATCCTAATATCAGATTTATCCTCCTAATACACTCAGCCAGCTCAAAAGTCTTCAGAGGCTCTCTAACCCACAAAACCAGGTCCCAGCTACAGAGCCCTGCATTCTATGACACAATGGCAGCTCAGGGCCAGCTCCTAAGCTTATCTCAAGGTTTACCATGTGCCCAAGGGCCTTGCCTCATACCCAGCCAGTATGAACAGACAGATCATCAAAAAATTTAATATAACCCTACTTGCTTCTTCTCTTTGAGCTCTCCACTGATGGACCCAACTGTCAAAATTGGATCCTCTAATATCATTAGGAACTTCCTCTTGACCTCGAATCTGGGGAGGCACCATCAGCAAGGTTAGGCTGGTTAATTCTAGTGCACGCCCCACATGCTAAGGAGCATGCCTGCGGCCCAGTATCATTTTCCTCCTGCCTCTCGTGTGGCCCAGCAACTCTTCGCCCTTCTCCTATTTCCTAACCTTCAGGGTCTACCATAATCAAATTCACAGCTCAACGGGAACCCACTGCTCCATCTCAGCCAGTGGTTTCCAATCCTATCAGACCAAATACAAGTATTTTATTCCTGGAATAAGCCTCACTTGACAGTGATATATTATCATTTTTATATATTACTGGATTCAAGAGAAAATGCCAAGCAGAAGGATGTGTGAGAATGGAAACAAAGACAAGGTCTTAGCTAAAGAGAAGTATGTGTAGGTCATCATGTTATAGTTGCTGTATAATTCATGAAATGAATAAAACCACATGGGAAAGAGTACTAATTAGAGAAAAGAAGGCTCCTTCCCTGTCCTAAAACTCCATAATATTTAGAGAAGGAGACAACAGAAGAGAGAGAAAAAGCTACCTACTTGGAAAATCTGGTGTCAGTTAAATAGGAATGATAGAAACCAAACTGAAGTGGTGTGGAAAGGAGAATGAAAGGTGAGAAAGTGAAAACAGAAAGTGGACTTCTTGGGAGTTCCCTGGTGGCCTGTGATTAGAATATCAGGCTTTCACTGCTGTGGCCTGGGTTCAATCCCTGGTTGGGGAAACAAATCAGACCAGTGACGGACTACATTTAGTTCATCAGTATCTTAATAATACTATTGAAGTAAATTGCTGTTACTTATCTTGTTGTACATCAGCAGACAAGCAACTGTGGTTCCTTCAATGCAAAAATAAAGTCTTATTTCAAGATTATTTGTACTTTTAAAAATGTAGTAGAGGTGAAGCTATCAATACTAAAAGTTCTGAAAATGAACTGAAAAGATCCCACTAATAAAAGAAGGTATTTTATTCTCTTGAAGTAGAGAAACTAAGCAGGAAGTAATAAGGCAAAAGATTGAGCAATTTCATTTCATAAAAATTAAAAATTCATATATACCAAAATTAAAAAGACTTTTCAGAAAAATTACAGAATGCAAGAAAATATTACAACATACATTATGCTGATATATAAAGAGCATCTATAAATCAATAAGAAAAACCAATAGAAAATATATTAAAGAACAGGAACAAAAATCAAGAAAGAAGAAATACAAAAGACAAGAAGATAGCATAATCCCCTCATTGTTAAGAACTTTCCTTAAAAGTCATGAATATAGAGTAATTCTAGATTAATATGTGCCTTAGGAGCTCTGAAAACAAAATCAGACACATAAGATTCCTCAGTCAGGCAGTGATAGTCTCACCATCAACCCACAGCAGTTTTTTTCTCCACACCTGTGTATATAGCAGGATGGTTTTATTTTATTTAACATGAATTGCTATGCTTGTAAGAGGTACTGATTTTTAAATTTCAGTTTACACATCCCAATTAGAAATATGACCATGTAATTTAGAAACACAGCATAATGAGGTGTATAACAGCTAAACAGCTATGAGCATCATGCAAACACAAAAGCAAAGATAACAAGAGAAAATGCCTACCTTCCCTGATAGCTGTAAAAGGTGTACCTTCTTCTTCTTGCAGCCTGATCACCTTCAGGGCTACCAACTTCCCATTTACCCTGGAGAAACAAAAGAAAAGATGAGAAGCAAATCCATGAAAATATGTTTCCGTTATGGTTCTGTCTTTCTTACAATTAGTATTTTATGCATTTTTGCATTGAAAATGTCAGTGACAATTATGCCACCACAACAAGATTAATTTCAGTAAGGCTGGGAATCCTGTATGATCATCATAAATATTCACACTTTAAATATTCACATTTTAAATATTCACACTTGCAATAGTCCAAGATTTGTTTTCTGTGATTCACTCTATGTTCTTTCCAAAATGAAACTAGTGCTTAACACAAAACCATGTTCGATCAATTATTCACAGATTAATTAAAAATCAAGTCATGAAAATAACACTCTCTCTTTGTTTCTCCAATAGTGTCTCTTTCTTTTGCTTAAATGTCTTCATCTTCAGTCTTAAGTTGAGGTCATTCAATCCCCAAGGACGGAAACCTGACACTCAGTCTCCTTCCTTCTCTCTTTCCTCTTACTCTCTCTGTCTCTCTGTCTCTGTTTCTCCCTCAACATCACCCATTCCTCCCTTTTTTGTTATTTTTTTTTCCCTAGAGCCTCCTAAAATTACTTTGGTCTGATTGTGTTTTATAATGCAGTATATCATCAAAATAAAAGTTAAGAATATATTACTATTACAAAATTACACAAGACCTATCCAAAGCAGATGTTTCTTTCAGACACATTCTAAATGTGTACCAGCTCTAATTAAAAGTAAGATTACACTAGGCAGATAACTTTTTATCCAATCAATTCTGTTAATAAAATAAAGACATGATTATTTATATTGGTGTTCTAGATGACTGCTTTATTTTCTACCTAGACTAGGCTTACTAACATACTTCCTTAATTAAAAATAAGTAAAACAAGCACACATTAAAAATGTAAAAGCTACAAGAAAGCATTTAATGAAAAGTATATCTCCCTGCCACATCCAGCTCCCACCCTCTGAAGTCACCACTTACCTCAGAGAGGTAACTTAGCTTAATATATATAATTAACACATACACACAAACACACACGTACAAATAGTAGTATGCCATACAGGGTACAGTGTGTATCATTTTTTTTAAAGATTTATTTATTTATTTTTGGCTGCATTGGGTCTTCATTGTTGTGCACAGGCTTTCTCTAGTTGTGGCAAGTGGGGGCTACTCTTCATTGTGGTGTCCGGGCTTCTCATTGCAGTGGCTTCTCTTGTTGTGAAACACAGGCTCTAGGTGCGCAGGCTTCAGTAGTTGTGGCACGTGGGCTCAACAGTTGTGGCTCACGGGCTCTAGAGCACAGGCTCAGTAGTTGTGGCATATGGGCTTAGTTGCTCCTCGACATGTGGGATCTTCCTGGTTCAGGGATCGAACTCATGTTCCCTGCACTGGCAGATGAATTCCTAACCACTGCACCACTAGGGAAGTCCCCAGTGTATATTGCTTTTATCACAATTTATTTTGGTGACTTCCTCATAAATTCATATACAATTGTCTCTTGCTTTTGAAAGACCAGAGCGTGTTCCTTTCTACGAGTGTAGTATGTTCAATTTAATCTCAGTCCTCTATTGATAGGCATTTAGCAGGTTCCCAATTTGGGGCCATAAAATAATGATATAATAAATGTTCTTGGAATCAGACTCCCTGACCTCAGACTATACTACAAAGCTACAGTAATCAAGACAACATACTGGCAAAAAAACAGAAATATAGATCAATGGAACAGGATAGAAAGCCCAGAGATAAACTATGGTCAACTAATCTATGACAAAGGAGGCAAGGATATACAATGGAGAAAAGGCAGCCTCTTCAATAAGTAGTGCTGCGAAAACTGGACAGTTATATGTAAAAGAATGAAATTAGAACCCTTCCTAACACCATACACAAAAATAAACTCAAAATGGATTAAAGACCTAAATGTAAGGCCAGACATTATAAAACTCCTGGAGGAAAACATAGGAAGAACACTCTTTGACATAAATCACAGCAAGATCTTTTTTGACCCACCTTGTACAGTAATGGAAATAAAAACAAAAATAAATAAGTGGGACCTAATGAAACAAAGGCTTTTGCACAGCAAAGGAAACCATAAACAAGACGAAAAGACAACGGGAGAAAATATTTGCAAATGAACCAACAAAGGATTAATCTCCAAAATATATAAACAGTTCATCCAGCTCAATATCAAAAAACAAACAACCCAATCAAAAAATGGGCAGAAGATCTAAATAGGCACTTCTCTAAAGAAGACATACAGATGGCCAAGAGGCACATGAAAAGCTGCTCAACATCACTCATCATTGGAGAAATGCAAATCAAAACTACAGTGAGGTATCACCTCACACCGGTTAGAATGGGCATCATCAGAAAATCTACAAACAATAAGTGCTGGAGAGGGTGTGGAAAAGGGAACCCTCTTGCACTGTTGGTGGGAATGTAAATTGATACAGCCACTATGGAGAACGGTATGGAGGTTCCTTAAAAAACTAAAAACAGAATTACCATATGACCCAGCAATCCCACCACTGGGCATAGACTCAGAGAAAACCATAATTCAAAAAGACACATGCTCTCTGGGTCTCTGCCAGGAGAAGTGACTTGGGACCCATACATCTCACCACTAACTCGGCCTTCTGCAGCCTGTGTCCCACAATCCTCCAGGGCTGGAAGGAGCAGACGCCACTCTCTCCTTCCTTCTGAATATAAAACTCTATGGTTTAGTCAGCCACACCTGGCTTTTGGTATGCCAACGGATAAAAGAGAATTGAAGAAATCCTTTCTCAACATATATCGTATAATATGTCTTATGTGTGGAATATAGAAAAATGGTACAGATAAACTTATTTGCAAAGCAGAAATAGAGTCACAGATGTAGAGGACAAACAGGTTACTAATGGGGGAAGCAGGGGTGGGACAACTTGGGAGATTGGGGTTGATACATATACACTACTATGTATAAAATAGATAACTAATACAGACCTACTGTATAGCACAGGGAACTCTACTCAATGCTCTGTGGTGACCTAAATGGGAAGGAAATCTAAAAAAGAGTGAATATATATATACACATAACTGACTCACTTCGCTGTACAGCAGAAACTAACACAACATTGTAAAGCAAGTATACTCCAATAAAAATTAAAAAAAAAAAAAAAAGACACATGCACCCCAATGTTCATTGCAGCACTATTTACAACAGCCAGGTCATGGAAGCAACCTAAATGTCCATTAACAGATGAACAGATAAAGAAGATGTGGCACATATATACAATGGACTATTACTCAGCTGTAAAAAGGAACAAAACAGGGACATTTTTGAGACATGGATGGACCTAGAGACTGTCATACAGAGTGAAGTAAGTCAGAAAGAGAAAAACAAAAATTGTATAGTGCAATGCATATATGTGGAATCTAGAAAAATGGTACAGATAAGCCAGTTTGCAAGGCAGAAATAAAGACACAGAACAAACATATGGACACCAATTGAGGAAAGTGGGGTCTGGGGTGGGATGAATTGGGAAATTGAGATTGCCATATATACATTACTAATAGGAAAAAATATATCAAATTGTACACTTTAAATATATGCAGTTTATTGTATGTCAATTATATCTCAATAAAACTTCTTAATAAAATAAAATAAAGTAAAAAAGTAAAATAAAATAAATATTCTTGGACATAATTTCATCCATGTAAAAATACATCTGTAAGACAAATTCCTAAAAGCAGAAATGCAAAATCAAAACATAATGTGTATTTCTAAAAATTCTAACTCTGATGAACACTGAGAAACTATCGTACACATAGGTTGTACCAATTTATACTACGTATAGCAAATAGGAGCGCCTGTTCCCCTTTTACCGATATATACTATGTTACCAACCATTGATTTTGCCAATCTAATAGATGAAAAAGGGTTTCTTTGCAACCAAAAATCTTTAGAGGCTATGAAATCAGCAAAGGAGAACTCATGTAGCCCAGAGAATCCAGTGCCTGAGTCTGAAATAAAGAATTTGAATGTCTCTTTTTAAAGAACTGCATCCAATTGGTCTTTTCTTGATTTAAACAACAACATCAACAACTGCCACAGACACAAAATTTGAAAGGTCAAGGGATTTACCACAGCCCAACCATCCTACTGGCATCCCTCATCAAACTGATTGTTGAAATACATTACTGGTTACAGTAATCAAAGGACATCTGGTTATAAGGCTCCACAGTGCACCATCTCCTCAAGGTTAGGAGTCGTGTTTATTTTCCCTTGTATTTCAGCTGGGAGGACAGGCATACTGCTTTTCTGCTCTGCAACTCTCCTCTCCTGAGTACATCACCTTGATTTTTTCTAATGCTGCTTATGCTCTAGGTACCCAGGTGCAAGCAAAAAATTAATATTCACGTGGGGTTCAACTGGAGACTGTACCTTGCGCTTGTCACTTTGTCCTTTATGACTAAGGGAGGCGTCTGGCAGGGCTTGGGGCTGGGATGCAGTCAGTACTGACATCTGCACAGATTTTCTCAGCCCAGTTGAGCTCATCACTGGCTCCCTGAGGAGGTAGGAACTGATTCCAGAAACTGCTTGGAATTTTCCCTTCACTTAGAGATATTCTCCCCTCACCCATAAAAACACACACAACCTCCTTCCCACAAAGCTTTTGCATTTCCCTTGAGATTACTGGCTTACATATACCATGAACTGAACTCTGGAATACAGGGAATTTGTGGTTTTGGAAGGCTATCTACTTAAAACACACTCTGAGACCATGAAACTATGATTCCCCTGTAATACACTGAAAGGAGAAGAGCCTTTAACTGAACCAGCACTCATGCTTTAAATGCAACTAGAGAAGGAACACCTTTAAGCAATCTCGTAGACTAGTGTGCATTATGTTTGTGGTGAAAAAAAGTTTGAACATATTTACTATGATAAACTGCATAAAAGTACAAGATCCAGGTCCACAGATACCTGATTCTAAAGCATAATTCTCTATGAGTTAAATCTCCAACTATCAATTTCTTATAATTATGATAATCACAGCAGTTAAAGACGTTGAGATTCTATGTATTACATCATAAGAAACTAAAAAAATTCCTTAAAATTTATACTAGACTATTAACTCCATGAGCAAAGGAACTTTTTTCTGTTTTGTTAACTGTTACATGCCCAATGCCTAAAACTGTCTGGCACAGAGTAGACTCTCAAAATATTTTATTGAATGAATACTTATAATGTTAATAATATACTAATAGTTCTTTCCTTATACCTGCAAGATATCTCAAGAATAAAGTATAAAATTACTACTTTCAATAATTTCAAAAATACAAAATTTATAAAAGGATTTCAATATCTTCTTTCATGTTTGTTTTCTTGTTTCAAATTAAAGGTACGGTCTCTTCACTGCTGATGATCCATGTAGATATAGAAAGTTTTCATTTCCTTAAGGTTTTAGAATTTATAGAATGCTTTGTTAATTAACCTTTTTCACCCAAAAGATAGGTTTCAAAACCCTCACTTATCTTTAATAATCTGAGCCCAGACCACAAATCAGTATGTCTCTCTTCTCCAACTGCTTCATTGGTTTCCCATTAAGAACCATATTGATTATCAAATTGCTCTTTAACCTAAGAGTCATTGTGACTCTCTCTTTTCTTAATTATTGATAGTTTTTCTCCATGTGTCTAGACACTCACCAACTACTGGATCCCTCCGTTCTAAAGTCTAGTAAAAATGTTAAGTCACTGGCTCCACTTTTGGAAAAGGTATCTTTTGAAAAAATAACATTACAAATTTTCTAGTGTTCTGCCTTTGGTGCATATCTAATAATTACTTTATGTGGTTTAAACTATCTTATTAAATATTCAAAACACATACTTCAAACATCGATTTAAGTTCTTTAGAATAATTACAAAATTCATATTGAATCAATAAATTAGAGCTGTTTACAGCAAAACTCTGAAGATTCCTCTTTAACAAGCCTTATTAATTAAATCAGAGGCTAATGAATAGAAGGTAATCAAGACTTGATTGGCAATGGAGACATTAATTCAGGTAAATAACATAGCAAAAGACGTGCTTTCAATTATGTGAATATTACTACAGAACTTTCTATTGGAGATATTGCCAGGTTTCTGTCTAGTTGTTCTAAGCTATCTAGGGAGCTGTTTTAATTTCAGAGATTCTTTACTATTTTCTAATTCTTTCAACAACTGCCTTTCGCAGCTTGGCCTCACTGTGAAGCTCACTTCAGGCCCAAAGACGAGTGACACTGCTTTAGTCTGCCTGTCACATGGGAAGAGCTGTCAAGTGCATCAGGAGGAAGAGCCAGGGGACTGTCCAAGCACAGAGCCAGCCACACACGCAGAGACGGAGGACACTGGGTGTCCCAACAGAGCCACACTGGAGTGGATCCAGCTTTCAAACTGGTTCTAACCACAAATCCAAATCTCCACCAACTTCAGAAACTCCGTCCACAGATCTGTGTGCCCTAAGTTTGTAAATAATAAAATTATCCTGTGTGGGGGAAGCAAGATGGAGAAGTTTTGAATAAGGAGCACAGCCTATTCATTTTTTCATGCATTTGTTCATTTATTTTGTGAACCCTATAAAAAACTCTCCTCACTAAGGGTAAATTTTCCAGACTCAAAAGATGACGCTCAAGGAAAATTACGGACAATCCTCATCACGTTCGTTACCTGAAATTCATCAGATAACTTAGTACAATAAAACACAATAAAAAATATTATCTAGGTCATCTTTGAAAATCGTGTTCATGTGCTAACACCTAGAAGAAATTATGTCTAGAGGATATAAAGGAAATTAAGGCAATACACCTAAAAGAAATTTAATATACTCTGGTAAATTTAATATATCATGCCTCTCTCTTCCATTATGATTTTGTCTCAAGAGAAACTGCTATGGAAAATAGTACTGAATACAGGGAGATACAATGCTTTTGTTTCCTTACTATATTGGTTTAGAAGCAAGAGAAGGAAAGAGATACTACTGAGGGAGTCACAATGGCAAGGCGGAGGGTGTCAAGGACAGTATTTTGAGCTTAATATAAATTTTTGGCAAAGTCATTAAAATAGTTTAAAGGTTTTAATATTAGTGCTTCTTTCATTAATTCCCTTTTAAGGCACTAGTTAAAATGCTGACTATACCGTATCACATACACACTTCAAAAACTAAGAGCTTAACCAAGCATTCATGGCCTTGCTATCCCCATCTAAATTCAATTTTTATACAGGCGTAAATGCGAAATCATCTCAATACTATTTAACCTTTGATATTCTGGAATACTCTACAAGTATCATCTACTACCGTTTATTCTGGAAAAGTTAATTTAGAATTTCAAGGTACGTTGTCAGTAATTACACCTCACCCTAATCTTCATCAAAATAATACAGAGAGAAGAGGAAGAAGACTAATGCTATTTCTGGAACAGCATAATGACTGTTTTTCAGGATGGGGCTAACAATGCAAAAAGTCTGAAGATTGAATGCAATGAGAAAAAGGGTGTGCTCAACCAACAATTATTATGAGTTTGTACATTTGACAAAACATTGATAACGACATTTTATTGGATGTAAAAACTCATGATACTTTGAAACATAGTTAGAGGAACATATATTGTTCCTGGGAGAAACAATAAAATAATTACATCTCAATAATTTAAAACTTGCACTTTCCAAACATAAAATCTGTCAACAAAGGACCTGAGAGTCTCACTACCTTCTGAGTATACAGAAATAGCCTCAGTGATCATTCAAGCTCCTGAAGAGACAAAAAGAGCCTGACTGGACCGACTGTCTATCTTTGTCCTCCCACTCCCTGGAAAACAGTAGCCCCCTCAAAAGACTCTGGTGGAACTCAACTCCCCTACAACAGCCCAATTATTTAGTCCTTCTTTATGCTGAACCAAAATTTGCTTCCTGTAACTTCCACTCTCTGATTCGAATTCTAAGTGCACAAAGACTAAACTAAATGCTCTTCCACAAGACAGCCCTGCACTTAATTAAGTTTTAATATCCTGCCTCCTATTCAACAACTACTAATTGAAAGACTGTGATTCTGTGCTTGGGATAAAGAATACACAACCCAGACGTGGTCCCTGCACTTATGTTTCACGGAGGAGACAGATGTGAAACGTAACTACGAAAATGGCTGACACACATCAAAGGGAGGCAGGAGGCACTCACTTGTCAATGATGGGACAATTTAAGCATCATGCACGTAACAAATGAAGAGGGAATGATAGAATTTGAATATCACCATTAACGGCTGCTAAAGTCACAAAATGAAGCTATCAGATATTATGTGCCTCCTGATGGAAGCGCTCATCCCCCTCAATGGAATCAATCCAGCCTGAATCTCACCACGTCTAAATCTAACTACTGATTTTAAGGAGATAAGGGAACAAGTTAAACAACACCGTTGAATATAATCAGAAAAATCCAGACTAAAGGAAACTATAGGAAAATGAACATGTTTCTTCAACAAATGAATTTTAAGAAAAAAAAGGAGGGGAGAAACCATCAATTAAAAGAGAGAAATGTCAACTATTGGGAAATTAATTGCAATGTATGGACCCAATTTTGATTCCAAAAAAAGTTTAACACTGACTATATATTTGATGATAAAGAAACTGTTAAATTTTTTACATGTGATAATGGTATTGTGGTTAGGTATTTTTAAATAGAGTCCTTATCTTTTAAAGAAAAAAATACACAATGAAATAATATGATGTTTGAGGTTTGTTTCCAAATAATTGGGAGGAATGAATACAGACGAAACAAGATTAGACTTAGGTTGTCAATGTTGGAAACTGGGTGATGGGATCAATGGGGGGTTATCAAAACTATGATCTCTATTAATTTTCCATTATAGTTCTTTAAAAATTAAAAAACACACCCAACACAAATTCAGATAAATGCGATGAAGGAAAATCATAGCATGCCATAAAAAAGATAAAGAATCTATTTTAATGATACAAATGAACTTATTATAAAACAGAAATAGACTCACAGAACATAGAAAACACACTTCTGGTTACCAAAGGGGAAGGAGGGGGTGGGTCAGGATAAATGAGGAATTTGTGATTAACATATACATGCTACTATATACAAAATAAACAAGGACCTGCTGTATAACACAGGGAACTATATTCAGTATCTTATAATAACCTATAATGGAGAAGAATCTGAGAAAGAATATATATGTGTGTATAACTGAATAACTTTGCTGTACACCTGAACCTATTTTAGATTAGACAGGGAAGGGTTCTCTGAAAATGTGACATTTAAGCTGAAATGAGAAATATGGAAGAGTAAGCAAAGAACATTCTAGGCAGATGGAAGACCTGTACAAAAGCCCAGAGGCAGAGAACACAATGTGTTAAACAAAACTATAAGAAAGAAAGAGTGGCTGGAACTTGCTGGCCAGCACTGGGTAGGAGAGGGGGACGTGCAGAGAGGGACAGGAGAGCCAGATCACGGAGGTCCTGAAGGGCCACAGAAAGGACTGATTTAAAAAAAAAAAAACCACTGAGGAATCTTAAGGAAGGAGATAATATGATTAAATTATGTCTGCAGCTCCCTCACTATGGTTTGGAGAAGAGCCTGAGGGAGCACAGCAGTGGGAGCAGGGAGAGCGGTCAGGCAGCTACTACAGTGGTCCAGGGGAAAGATGGTGGTCAAAAAGAACCAGGGTATTGGTAAGAGCAATGGGAAAAAGAAAAACAATATTCTGGAGACAGAATCAACATTCTGCTGGGACAAACTGGATTGGGCATAGGGCAAGTGGTAAAGGGCAAAAACCCAAATGTCCTGACTTTAGTGTCTGCGTGCATGGAGGTATGTGTACTGACTCAAGGAAACTAAAGAAGAGGAGACGTAGAGAATAAAGAGTCCTATTTGGGAGGATCTTGGTCTAGACATTTAAAAAAAAAATTTAGGCTAGACGTAAAACATTATGAGTCATTTGGAGGACTTCAAGGGAAGCAATAACTTCAAGAGAGAGCCAGTTTTCTGTTAAATCAGGAGGGAAGAAAACACTCAGACAGAAGTCAAACATATGCAAGCATTTGTTAATCAGAAAATGATGTTCTAGATCTAGATCTAGACCCAGACAACATAAAAAGAGCCTGAAAGACAGGGGGAAGGGACAGAGTAGGAGACATAGTGAGAAATACGGGGGTGAGGTCTGAGAGACAACAGATAATTAGGGAGTTTTACACCATGCCTGTGGTAAACAGTGGAGTGAGGCAGAGAAGACTCCATCCTGACAGCCTCTTGGAAGCAGGTGGAGTAGGGACGGCCGCTTTGGCTGCTGCCTTGCGTGTACCAGGCAAGGCCTGGAGCGGGTTGGCACCAGCCTCTGCGGCTGCACAGGAAACAAAGGTACAGGTTCTCACCCCTGGCTGCATTTTAAAATCAACTGGAAAGCTTTAAAACATACCAATGCCTGGCCCTACCTCTGATTTAATTGGTGTAGTATGGGGTCCCAGCATCCATGTTTTTTTTTAAAACATCCTGGGTGATGGTAAAGTGTAACCAAGGTTGAGAACCACTACGTTAAATAAGCCTTCAGGTTCCGACATCACCATCTCATTGCCTCTCTTCCTTTGTGTGGTCAACACTTGAAGTCACCTTTTACTCAGTAAACATTCAAAATTTTCAACTATTTTGAGTGCCCTTACAGTCCTAGTTGCAAGCTTTTGCTAAGTCCTAAAATTTTCCATTAGAGGAGGGGGAATGAAAAAGGAAGAGGTCACACCATCTCCATCTTCTGTGAACATATGGACATCAAGGCTACTAACGTCTCTCCAATTTTTCATAGCTCCTCAAAGATGACTAACAATGATGAGACAATCTCAACCCCCAATTTCTTTAAAAGTCTGTGAAACAGTCACCTCAGGTCTTAAATCAGAATTCCTTACAAAACCATAGTACTATCAGACTTCCTAAGATATTTGAATAATTTGATTCACTCCTATGCTTGCTTTGCACTTTGGTGCTTAAAGCAAACTCTTGTTGGTAGCAATAATGTAAGCAAAACAGGTGAATAATTTGCACTTGTTTCCACCCCAATAGCATCTTTAGTGTGCAAACTTCAAACCTGAGCTTTTCCCGAGTTACTGATGCTTCCTCTCCTTCCCTCACTGAGCTGGACTGTATTGTGGTTATCTGGTCTGAGGTTTGTTTGCATTTGAGAGACTTTTATCATCCATGTTGATACATTAACATTCCGGAGTTTTAGGGCAACGGATTGTATACATCTTGGTATTCTTCTGGAATACCTCCAGTTATGAGGAACCATTCTGGAGAGAGCAAAAAGTCAGATGCATACAGCCCTTGAGGAGATTACCAGACAAAGAAGAAATAAGACAGTATTAAGCAACTAAAATGCATAATAAACAAAGCTAAGTTTCTTTAAAAAAAAAAAAAAAGTAAAACAAAGATATCAAAGACAAGGAATGGAATAACTGTTAACTTATCCAGAAAAGACAGGAAGCATTGAAAAGATGCCCAGGACACCCATAGATGTAAAAGTAGCTGGTTACACTACTCCTAAAATTATTAGACGAGAGCCGTGTTTATTTGATGAGATGGGAGGGTTTCATAAAAAAGTAAGTAAAATGTAGTTTATCATGAGGAGTTTTTACGAGATTTATTTTTCACACATAGTGAGATTTGAAGCTTACTGTATTAATTAGTTCTATAAGTTTTCATCCGTAACATACAATTCATATCCCTAAACATACATCCCTATGCATTCATATGCACTGAAATCTAGGAATTAAGGGATAGTCTGAAAGTAAAGAAAAAAAAGAAGTAGGAGGGGGTTTTTTTGCTTTGTTTTTCTCTAGTTCCACTTTCAAGAACACTTGTCTGGGGAAACATATTACCGAGGTCTTTGGAAAGGCTGCATTTTACATTTCTAGAGAAATCAAATTTTCTTCTTCTGAGGTCAAACTGCCACTTCAAATAGCTTTTTATCTTCAGCAGCTTTTTTTTCCCCATAGAAAATGCTTCAGAAAAGCAGAAAAGAAATGGATACACTTGATGATATTATCATTTTTCCCTATCTTGGATTACTTATTATTTTCTGGCTAATTCTTATATTCTATATCTTATACTACATCTAAAATTAAAAATAATTCATAACTTTCTTTTTCAAAAGTCTACAGCATCACAATCACAGTGAGTCATTACATGAACTGTGATTAAAGAAAAGAGGATGAAGTCCAATGCTCAACCTTATAGCATTTCAAGCTTCTTGGTTCAAAGGTATGTTTAAAGCATGATGTTCCCATTTCTCTACCAGAGTCGTAAATATTCCCCTTTCTCTAGTAGAGATATACATATTTAGCATCATAAGAGAGAGGTCAAGCTTCCAATCTCAGGAAAAAAGCATCTTCAAAGAAGTTAAATGAGATGCACCAAAAAGCACGTCACTGACTCACCAAGAGACTTTGAGGAGTCCCCAAATACTCATTGACAAGTAATGTTAACCACAGAGACCTTGCTTTTCCATTCAAACACAGCCTTACAAAATTAAATGAAGTTTGGAACAGCAGGATAAAACAATTAAGGCAGCCCAGGAGAGCCATTAAGGCAGGGGTATTCAGAGTTCAGACTATTCTCAACCCATTCTCTCATTCTAACAAAGATGCACGTGCGCGCGCACACTCACACACACACACACACACACACACACACACACACACACACACCCCTCCAGTTTATGTTATAAACAGGACAGCAAGCTAGTGTTTTCTTTTTTTGGTTTGGCTGCAATGGCCCATGAAGAATCAAAAAAGAAAATTATTATAAATACACAGCAGCTTGGTTAAAGGATAGCGGATTTATATCAAGTCAAAAGGATTATGAGTGATTTTAATTTGCTCCAAATACAATATATTACTTTCATAATTATAGAATATGTCATTGTTAAATACCTTTTAAATGAAACTTTAAAATAATATCAAGCAAAGCCAAATGCATCTAGTTAGATTTGTCTTTCATGACAAAAAGGATTGGAGAAAAATTCTGTAGCTTCATGAATTACCTAAATCTAAGAGACTACTCCAAAAATAAAAGTGACACTAAAGTGGACTGCTTTATAGGCAAGCAGAGTGTCAAACTAAAAAATGATTCAATTAACTACAAAGTTGAAAGCAATCAACCTACACATGCTGAAGATCAGCATTTATATTAACCCATATATTAGTAAAGAGCTGATTACATAAAGACCTTTATAAAAGTTATATATAATTGGTATGATAAGATCTATGCTAGTATTACTTCCAAACCCTAGCAATAGAGCCAGAGTACAAATTAGTCAGTCTGATTTGGAATAAAATGACTTTATATACAGCCAATAAGTTTAAAATCAAGATAGCTGTCTTTAACTCAAAAATAGCACACATGTTAAGTAGCCCTGTTGTTAAAGTACCTACAGTGTGGCAGGCCTGGGACTAGGACTTTATTTATACTAATTTAATCACTACAGCACCTCTGTATGGTAGACACTATGGTTATCTGCATTATAAAGAAACTGAGGCACAGTTCACACAGCTAGAAGCAGTAGGTCCACAATTTGGACCTAGAAGATTGGACTTCACAGCCCATATTCATAAATTCTCTGTGAAGTAGCAATAATTAAAGTGTGAACTACAGAAGAAAGGTATGTGGTCCATACCCTCATAATCCCCCTTCATTCAAAAGAGGCACTCTGCTTACACCAGACACTTGCGATCAAATCACTTACTCTCAAAGCAATGTCATTATTCTTTGTGTTTTCTAATAATGTTTTATGAAACAAAACAAATCAATATATTTTAGAATGACATTAATAAGTCTTACCCTAATCATAAAAGTAATGCATGCTTATCACTGAATAGGTGAAAATTTTTTACATCAACAATAATCCCACTATTCAGTGATAAATTCAACATGTGCATGTACCTTCTAGACGTTTTTTCCTATGTGTAGATTTTTATAAATGGTATCCTACCATATTGGGTCATCTACTTTTTTGTTGTGGTTTAACAATATATCCTTTTCCTGGATGGGCTGAAATAAGAACCCAGGAAGCCTCAGGTTCAAACAAGCTCACATTTTCCTTTTAAGGAAAATAGCCCCAGGACTTCTTTTATTTCATAAAATCTCATGACTCTTGTATTTTGATTTATTGGTGAAAGCAACCCTGCTAGCCAAGCAACAGAGGCCTGAATGAGGGGACAGTATACGGGCCTGACAGCCATGGCAGGGGAGAGGGCAGGACCTATGGGGGCACAGTTCCTCTGAGTTGGCCTGGCTAGAATTCAGTCTTCTGGAAGTGCTCCAACCCAGTGACAGAAAACAACTACTCAAATCATCTCCAGGATAGACATTCTAGCAGATTTTACTCTATGAACCCAGATGCATAATCTTAGACTCAGAGGAACTGAGACCCATGATACTCCAATGTGTAGCTGAAGATAGAACCTCATATATTCCAACTACAAATCTCTACTCCCAAGGGCCATATGTCAAAGTCTCTTCTCATACTTTAACTATGAGCCTGATGAGAGCATTCCGAAACATTTTCCCCAATCATTACATAGTTAATGTTTGTTAAGCATCTAGTAATAGCACTGTAACAGGTGCTGAAGCATAAGTTATATACATATGAGAATATGTTACATACACAAGAGGAGGCAAAGGAGACATCAAGCAAGGGAGTAACTGAATTATAGAAAGGAAGAAAAAAATATTCTGACATTTGGTAAAACAGTAAGATTTTATTCAAGACTATTGCAACAGTGGAGAGATAGGGCTCAACTCTGAATACAAGAACAAATGGGGATTTATAGCCAAAGAGCAGATTAGGGGATCACTGGTGGATGGAAAATTATGAAGAGGAGACATCATGGGTAGGGGGAGATTCTTGCTAAGCAGATCTAACAAGATTCCTGCTGAGGATAGGCCAGAGCCATCAGATATCAAGGATGGGGGCATTTTCTCTAAATTGACTTAGCAGGATTCTTGCTAAAACTGGGCTATGCAAGCCTGGCAAGGACAGGGGTGAGGTGGGGTTGGGGTGGCAAAGTCAGGGCCTAGTCAAGAAGAGGGCTTAGAGGAGGATAATTGAAATTTATTCAAAGAGAGTATCTTATCAGAAGCCAGGAAAGTTTCATAATATGAGTGGGACCTGAAGATGGGATAGGATGTGGACATGTAAAAATGGGAGGCAAGCCACTTATATAGAGGGATCTATCATAAACAGAGATGCAGAAGGGGTCAGAGGAGGCACATTTAAAGTACAGAGAGTAGAAACTAGGGAAGCAGTAGGACATAAGCAAAGAAAAGCAGACTCGACAGGGATTTCAGTGCCAGGTTCACTACAAAATTGATCCAGCAAAGTAATTAGATATTTGATCTTGTTGGACACCAATATTTTCAATACTTGCCTACATTTTTTAGGGTAGAGCTTTGAATGAAGCAAAAGCTAATATGTGAACTATGTTCTTTTGAAGGTAAATACACATTTTGATTCCTAACCAACAAAGGTAAACTAACTGAGCTTATAAGTCTACTAACTATACCTCCACGATATAAATACAGATTAAAATAGACTATAAAATTAATATATTTATAAATATAATTAAAACACACTAGAAATCAATAATTTTCCAGGATTTAAATACTGCAGTTATATATAGATATATAACTATAAAATATTTGGTAGAAAATCTTTATTGTAATGACAAAGAAAGCTGAATACATAGTTTGTTAAATCCAACTATGCCACTTCCAGGCTTTCCAAGCAATAACGTGTGTTTATCACGTCAAACAGGACGTTAGCATCTTTTCCTACAGAGCAATTTCTTTTACTAGGTTTAGTGCTACAAAGTAAGGAAAGCTGACACGGTCTTAAACGGCTATTCATGTAATGTTAAGGCTCGGCCACCAAATCTAGTTCTAATAAGAAACCTAATTTCTACTCAGTGAGATGACATGATTTAGCCACTTTGAGGATAAACTATGTTTTATGGCTTTCATGGAGTCTGGCTTCAATAATACTGTATGAATGAATGAAGTCAACTATCTCAAACAAGGACTAAACCAGTAACAGCTACAGATAGGACAGATTACATCAGCTCTCCCTGACAGAACAATTTCTATAACTAAGAAATCCCCAAACACAGCTTTCCCAAATGTCTCTCCTTTGTGTGTATCAATCTTCTCAGTCCTTACAGAAAGCTTTCTGATATGATTTTCATTTAAGTTCAAGATGAGTGTTAGAGGAGTAAAGTCCCTGACTTCAGGGGCAACATACACTCAAACACAATTAAACATTTGCTGGATTTTCACCTAAAATGAAGGATGAATGCAACTGCCATGACTCTTTTCCAACTGAAGCAGATGGGAAATCATCAGTAGTCATCCAATTGAGGAACTCGTCCATAACAGCACCTTATTTACAAATCCTAGCCCAGAAAATAAAAGAGACTTTAGCTAGTGTAATATGTTACCCTTAAAATGAGTTTAAAAAATAGTATATCTATAAATTGGGTAAATTAAATACATATACCTAAATCTTTCTGTCAGAGATCTGCAGATATTTTTTCACTGAGTAATTGTCTACTGTTTTCCTCCTTTCTAAGATTTATACTCTTTTCTTGTTTAAAAAATAGAATGTAGCTATATGAAAATTACAGTAAAAATGGACACTAGAAAACTAATGTCCTGTGTCCATGGTAGATAAACAATTTGGTCTGGTTATAACACATAGGACTGCCTTTTCTTGCTTCTTTGTTTTTAAATACACAAATATTTAAAGAAAATTTTTTCTTCTTTTTGACCATGATCTTAAAAATCCAGACCACTAACTAGTCAGCTGGACTCAGATTATGAACTTTAGAAAGTGAGGGCACATGATGAATCACGTATCAGGTAGGCATCCCATCATTATGCTCACAGCTTACTCATTTTGAGTGTCTAAGGAGAAAATATGACCAAATTATATAGGAGACATGAAAAAACAGGGAGATTTGCTCATTTTGGATACATGGAATGACTCCAACTCTAAAGTAAAGTAAGAAAGTGACAGATGAGAAGTTGAGACATCCAAGTTTTTAGTGCAGCAATGTTACTACTCAGGGGTATAACTTACACCCATCTTTCAACCTGTCAACTCTACTTTCTCCAACTTTCAAAGACAATCACTGACACCTCTCTGTATTTCTTTTCCATATACACACATATATTAGCATCTGTAAATTCATATGGTATATGAATATATATAATACAAGGGAAAGATTTTGACAAGTAGAAAGGGAAATAAAACTATACAAGCTGATTATTAAGTAGCTACTGACTGTCTCTACAGAGAGAATCACTTTCTCCTCTTAATTTAATGTTGAATGCTTAACTACATTCACAGCTGGTGCTGGGAGTGTACTTTGGGTGGGGGCTCAAGGGTACTGAGTTTCTGATTTACTCAAAAACCTATCTGAAAGAATTTTATTTTGTTAAGGTACAATTCTTACTATAATATTAGTTCTTTCATTATTTATGAGAAGGATAAAAGGATTGTAAAGGTGCTGGCAGATCAGGAGTTACGTTTGCCATACGAACAGAATAAAAAAAGTAGTAAGAGAAATGGGTGCCATCAAGGCTTGGGCTGAGGTCCACAATGAAAAGACAGCAATGGAGTGGAAACCTTGTCCAAAATAAATTTATCCAATAGAAAAGGGAAGGGGAGCAGTGAGTGTTCTATTTCATGCAGGCACCTACTATATGGAAAGCCACAAATCACTCGGGTGAACTAAGGGCAAAAATAACTATGATACTACTGTGGAGTTAAGAATAGCGGAGAATACGAATGATAAATAACCTAAGAGAAATTACAATACTGGCACAGAGGAAAGATATGAGAACCACCGGGAAAAAATGTCTATGTATCCCTAGAGTTTATCACTAACGAAGGGGTAAAGTAAGTATAGATTTTAAGAAAGCAGATTTTAAAATCCCACTCCCCCCCCCCAAAAAAAATAAAAGGAGATAAAAATTAAAAACTCAGCCCTGGAGTTGGACTGACGGGGTCTAAATCCTGGCTCTGCCCCTTGGTTGTGTGATTGCCAGCAAGTTACTCAAACTTTACGGGCCTCAGTTTCTACATCTGTAAAATGAGGGAAATATTCTCATTTCAAAATTTTTCTAGAATTGTTAAGAGAAACAACAGAAAAAGTAATAGCTGGCATTCACTGAACATGTGAGACACAGTTCTAAATGCTCCAAAGGTATTCATTCATAGATATTCTTCACAGCTGTGTGAAACCAATTCTATTATCAGCCCTATTTTCATAGGTGAGAAAATCAAGCTTCACCCAGTATCCAGTAAATATCAGCTTTATTTCATGACCCTAATGACCAAGAGAAAGCACCAAGAGAGATAAAAGTTTCACATAAATAATGTTATTTTAAAATTACAACTAGTATCAATGAAGGAAAATTGGCCAAGAAGAGAAACCAATGTGCTATACAGAAAGTTCAATGATGTGTTTGAATTTTTAAAGAACACCAATAAAAAGAGAAGAGATATTTAAGAAGGATAATGTTCTCACAGGTCTAAGTCCTAAATAAAATGAAGCTGGCAAGTAAAACAACGATTTCGGCTTTACATATTATCAGAACAAGAAAGGGGGAGACCAATTATCAGGGACATAGGAATAAAGTTCAAGTGACAGAGAAAAGAAAGCGCCGCAACTATCTCCATCCAGGACACATTCCATGTGTTTCCTTAATCATTTTCTCTCTCCCTAAAAAGAGAGAGTAAAAACTGACTCCCTTGTTATAATCGACATATGTACTCAATTTCTTCCCATTTAGTTTAAAACCAAAACAACAGAAACACTTTGGCCCTTTCTTCTTCTGTCCTCCCCTGTCTCACTCCTCAAAAGAACAGATGGCATTTCAGCCTCCATTTTCTCCCCCTTCTCTCTTGACCCAAAGCAATTAGGTCTCCAGGCCCACTAGTCCCCTACACATACTTAAGAAAATGCTTCCTAATTGCAAATTTAATGGGTTCTTTTCAGGACTCATCTGATTTGCCTTTGCTGAATATCTCACACCATCATCCACACTTTTTCCCAACTCCCTTCCTTCCTTGGGGCTCTGCTGGTTTTCTTGTGCTCCCTCTAGCCAATCCCTCTTACATTCTTTGGTTCTTCCTTTGTTCAACTCTATTGGTGTTCTATTATTTCACCTCTTCTATTTCACTCAGAGATGAGATATATTCTATTTTAATTTCATCATCCTCCGTGCTTTACTTTGGGCAGTCTCCCAGGTGCACTCAACTCTCCAGAGCTTAACCTTGAAAGTTTCCCAGGACATAAAGTGGGGAAAAAAATGTGTCACTCTGTTTAACCTAGTCCATTGCCTTCTCATTAGGAATTCAGCTTCCTTTGGGATCCCCAACAGGCCCCGTTTGTAACATTTACTTAGTTTCCCAGTATCTCCATTTCCCTCTTCCTTCTAAGCAGTTTCATCAGACACACAACAAAAGCCTTTGGTTCCTTTCCTGCCTCCTCAGGGGCTTTTTTGTCTGTCAGTACCTGTGCTGCCTGCTAAGCTTCTTCAGAACTCACTCTCTTGTCTCACCCATCAGGCCAATTGGGAATGACATCTATCTTATTCTCAGCTGAGTTACAACAGGGCTTTCAACTGTTAACCAAAATTCCTAGTGTTTACAATTTTCCCTCAGCTCAGTCAGTACTGGTGGTTCTGTAGGATTATTGATTTAAATCCCTGAAAATAGAGATAGTGAAAAACACAGCAATCCCAAGGAGACCATTTTGAACTAGAGACAGAATTATCTTTTAAATTTTCAAAGAATTTGTTTCTACAGGGAAATATATAACTGTTTCCTTGAACCGCAGAAGGAAGAGAGCACATATTTGCTTGGAATCAACCATTAAGGATGAAAAATGTCTCATGCCTGAAATCTTTAAAATAATTTCCTGTCTGAGATTTGCTGAGCTCAGATATTTTTCTTGATAAAAGCCACTGAGTTTGTATTATCTTTTCCATTTTCAGATTTTAGTGACAAAGCTTAGATATCACTCTCCAGTTCACTATTATGGGACAATAAACAAGGGCCTGAAGCTGAACTTCAGGGGCAACCCAAGCATACTTAGGGAAAGAATCAGATCAAACCCCACTCCTTTTTTCCAAAGACTTCCTTTTTGATCCTGGCCTATCAGATCTCATATTCCTTAAAAATCACCCCAAATCAACAGTGTATACAATCCAATTTTGCACTTGATTACTCTATGCAATTTGTAGTCCTAAACTTTCAAGTACGTGCCATCTCTCCATTATTATAATTGCTCCAAATGGTACAGTATACTCCTTCTGTATGCATCAGTGCTAAACAGACTGCAAGCATTTGACTAAAACTCACTAACACTACACCCTAATAGCTTTGGGCTCTAAAAGTTCCTGATTTCACTCAAGCCCTAGCTTACTCATTAATTCATGTTTCAAATTTTCAATATTTCTGCTACCTTGAACTACTCTGAGCCTATTATTTACGTCATGAGTAGTAAGGGATCTAGGTAAGTCATTTGAATTTCAGACTGACCAGTTGCTATTTCACAAAATTCCTGAAGTCTAGTCTCCATACCTTGCTGTCCAAGAGCATGTGCTGTACCTAAAACTCATTAATTGGCCATGAAATTTTTAAATTAATTGACAAATCTTCATTAGAGGTTCAATGATATTCACAAACAATTCAGAAAATCTCCCAAAGGTTCACTGCAATTAATGTTTCTAAATACTCGATTGGATTCCATAGTAAAATACTTTAATTAAATTTTAGTTTTTGCCAAAATGTTTTATCAAGTTCTAGAGGAATAAAGCACTATATAAGGAAGGTGATCATATATTTTATCATCCAAATGGAGACACTGAATAGTAAAAACACTGAATTAGCAAAAAAGGAGCACTATCAATAATTACACAAAGACAACAAGCATAAACCAGGACTGTCCCAAGCAAACCAGTACATAAGGTCCCCCTCTATACAAAGCACCTTATACCAAACTGGATCTTTATCCTTCTTGGGAATATTATGTAAAAGAGGGAGGTTCATCCAAGAAGTAGTCAATGAGTATGTGGTCAGAAAAGTGAAAGAGCTCTGTGCAAAGGTAAGAGCAAAAGTTTAATTCCAGATTAAAATGAAATCCAAACTGTATTGTGAGGTATTAAAACATGGCCCAAAGATTCTTTGACGTTCTTCACTGAGAGGTACAGTCTGTGTCCCCTCCCCTTGAATCTGGTCTCTTTGAATACTTGATTAATAAAGTAGGTGAAACTGACACTGTGCCAGTTCTGGACACAGCTCTTAAAATATAGGCAGCTTCCACTTTCTGTATCTTGGTGTTGTTTGGGTCATCCAGGCCTTACTGATCTTCCTGCCTGCTTGATCTATTGCTTACTGACAGAGGGGTGCTGAAGTCTCCATCTACGTTAGTGGACTTACCTATTCATCCTTTCAGCTGTATCAGTTTTTGCCCTATGTATTTTGACATTTTATTGTTTGCTACATACACATTAAGAATTGTTGTGTCTTTCTAGGAAACTGACCTCTCTATCATTACGGAATGCCCCTCTTTATTCCAGATGGTCTTCTGAATCATCAGAAGTGTTTGTTCAGTCTGAAATTAAAATAGCTAACTCCAGCTTTCTTTTCATTAGAGTTAGCATGGTATATTTTTCTCTATCACTTTACTTTTAACCTGAGTCTTTATACTTAAGGTGGGTTTTTGGTAAACAACATATAGTTGGGTCTTGTTTTTTATCCACTTTGAAAATCTCTGTCTTTCAATTGGTGTATTTAAGACCAATTACATTCTAAATGATTTTCATATGTGTATTAATATCTATCCTGTTTATAACCGTTTTCATTATATGTGTCCTTTTCCTTCTTCTTTTTCTGCCCCCTTTGATTTTAACTGAGCATTTTATATGATTCCATTTTATATCTTTTTAGTGAATCATATATGGACCCCTCATATCCCAGTCCAGCTGTGCAAAGTGATACCACATGGAGCAAAAACAAACTTTTCCTGTCCAGCTCTTTCCCAATAGCAGGTTCATGAGCAAAATAAAATGATAGTTGTTGTCTGAACTCTCTAAACTTTGGGGTGGTTCATCTTGCAGTAATCTGTAAGCAGAACATTCCTAAGATGATCCTCAAGGTCTCGCCAACTTTTCAAAACTCAATTCATACCAATCTCCCCTGAACTCCCAGTCACGTGGGGCTCTCCAAGTCTGTAGAAAACACCAAGGTCTTCTCGGGGTCTGGTCTGAAACAGTCTTGTCCCTGCTCTTTACCTGGTTGGTCACATCGCCTCCTTCAGAACTAAGTGTAAATGTCCCCTCATCAGCAAGGCTTCCACTGTCCACTGCCCACCCCTCTCCCTCACATAAAATGTATAACCTGCCACTTTCTATCTTAATTATTTCTCATAGCTCTTTTCCATTATGCAATTTAACATTACATATGCATCTGCTGACTTGAGTAATTATTGCCTTCCCTACTAGATGACAGGCTCCGTGGAAAGAGAAACTCAGTTTTGTCCACCGTTACATATCCATTGCCTGCCCAGTACACCAAACACAGTACGGGCTTAGTTAACTGTCTCCAGCGGAAAGAGCTCTTTTAAATGGGCAATGCCTCTATGCATTCCCTGTTTAGATCAGGGCTTCTCGACTTTGGCACCACTGACACTTTGGACCAAACAATTCTTTGTTGCAGAAGACTGTCCTGTTCATTTGTACGATATTTCACAATATCCCTGGCCTCTACATGCCAGTAACACCACTGCTGCTCCCTGAGTTATGAAACCAAAAATGTCTCCAGATATCAGCAAATATATCCTGGTTTAAACTAAAAGGACGACAGTGATACTGAAGCAACTCAGGAAGGTGGGTTTGCTTTAAACTGAAGCCAGTCTTATCCTCATGTCCTTCTCCCAGTCCTCCTCAAAAACCACTTAAACTGAGCTATGGGAAAGAGATTCTAGGAGCCCTGACATTATGACAACTGGAAATTCCTACACTCTTTCAAAAAATTCCTCCACTATCCAAAGAATGCCTCCATTTTCACTAGCTGGACTACAACTCTGAAGATAGGAAACAGCACTGATTGTTTTGAGGGTCTCCCAATCAAACGATCAAAGAACCCTGATAATAAAAATGGCTGACAGAGGCCAACATTAAAACACTGTCTAATAGGAAAGTTATTCTGGCACAATTTGGTCTAATAATTGAAATCATGCTTCTTGCTTAAACAATATCCTCATTGTCACTTTTGTCAAAAAGATTAGGTATTGTTTGTTTATCTGCTGCAAGCTAAATGGAACCAGCTGTACCCATGAACTAGCTTCTAATGCCTTGCATGCTTCCTCTGAAGGAAGTCAGGGCTGAATCTGCAATTTGAATAAGCTTTAAGGTTTTTGAAAATAAAATTAGCAGATGTTGGTGGGTGGGCTACTATCCTCCTTGGACTAGGTAAGGATAAAACGCTACATTTTCAACTTTCATCTGTACACAAGGAGAGCACCAGATCTGAAAATCACATGGTGCAAACTCCATTCACTTCATTAGGGTTTTTTTTTTTAATCCAGTTTCTCTTGTATGCTGTAATGCCGTATTTTGTGCATTAAATTACAAAGCTGACACTGATTGTATTATCATAGTATGATGCCATTTTCATATCCTGTGACTAATAGTGTGGTTACAGGCTTGATCTTTGAAGTGAGCTGTGATAATACGCCTATGGACCCAAAGTCTAAAAGAAATCAGAGCAGACCTAATGAGAAACAGAAAGCACAGCAGAGCCCGTAAATGTAATTAGATTTGCCTTTCTTTTGTACAGAGTTCCCGTCTGCGGGTAGATAACCTGTCAGGATGCTGAAGGTCAGCATGACAGTCCAGGTATCAACACTCAAGACTGAAACTTCAGTGAACCAGGAGTCCAGTGTTTTCCACCTGGGGATTTCTGGCTTTTAGAATTCTTCAGACTCCTCCTGACACTGCTTCAGTGGAGCTGACCTTCAGGGCCAGCAGTAAGAGCCACCTCTTTAATCTCACACATTCTGAAAAGGTGGTTAACTGTCGCTGCCTTGCTTCTTGCTGCTGCTTGTTTTAATTAACAGTACTTCTTCCCCCTATTTCTCCTGGGGCTTTGAAGAGCTCTGAAATGCATTTAGTATATTTCAGTCTTGGTTTGGCATAGTCTTTCAATTTATGAGGTCGTTGAATTCAAGTTCAATTATTCAGCACAAATTGGCAGAATGAAATGCTAAAAGAAGATTGGCATTTTCAATCACATAAATCTCGTGTTACATAAAGTGAGCGAATTCCTCCACTGTTCTTATTGACCTCTGAGATAACAATTTACAGCTGGCACAAACCAGTGTGGGCAGGCTTCTCTGTTTAGCGGGCTCCCGCAGGAGTAAGGTTTTGGCATCTTCATCTCAACAGAAACTGAAGATAAGCAGAAAAAAATGACCAGAAATCAGGGTCATCTGCGGGATGACTTAGACTAAGTCCAAGATTCTTATTCCAGAGATGGAACGAAGAACAAAGTTTTTTTTTTCTATAAATGACACGAAGTATGAGAAAATCAAAAGTTACATCCTCACATCCCCCTTAGATAAAGCAGGAAGGAAAAAAAGAGGCGTCTGGAGCCTGTCCCAGGCAAGAGTAAAGGTTTACAGTTTCTCCCCACTCGTGGCAGGGTGTGAACCCAGGAGGACTCAGGCATCCGGGGGGACTTGGGCGCGCTCCACCAGCAGGTCCCACGCACCAAGGGACACAGCGGTCCCATCACACTCCAAGTCTGGGAGCTGAGGAGGCTGGTGCCCATTGCTCTCACCTACAACAGCCAGGCCGTTCGTGACTGCTCGCACATAAGCAATCCACCAACCCTTCCAAATTGTATCGCTTAATGCCGATCCCCCTGTAACACTCAAACATAACACTTTTGCTTTTATCAACATCTGTACAATAATTCAAATAAATCAGTTTGCTTTCACTTTAAGGCCCTCAGGCTTTAACAGATTTTGTGAAGAGTCTGGCAACAAAGAGTGAAAATTTGATTCTATGTGCTTAGAGGACCAAGATCCAAAAGGGAACTCTCCCAAGGAGTCCTACAAATATACACAGTTATGAGGGAGGTTTAATTTAAAAGCACGTGAGGCTGTGAATTCAATCAGTCACCACTGGAGAGCACACATTTAAAATACTTTAGTCAACCTCATCCTCACTTCCTTCTTTTTGAAATCCCACAGCATTTTACCTGGCCCTCTCTCACTGCATTCTATCTTATATAGAATACACTACCTTCTAACTTATATAGAGTTTTTTATGTATATGCACCAACTCCCTTCATGACTGTTAAGTTTCCTGAGGGCAGAATCTGTATCTAAGTTCCCTCTTTTTCACCTACAGCATAGAAAGGGCATAAAAACCACATAACAAACAGTTATCATTAGTAAATAAGCTCAAAAAATATTAGCGAGTCTCAATGTATTGATACAAACATCCTTGGGAAACGATTTCAAGGGGCTAAACTAAAGACATTTGTAAATGCCACATGTTTTAAAATGCAGAGTATTGGGATAGGGAGGGAGGGAAGGAGTCACAGGAGGGAGGGGATATGGGGATAGATGTATAAATACAGCTGATTCACTTTGTTGTACAGCAAAAACTGACACAACAGTGTAAAGCATTTATATTCCAATAAAAAGCTTTAAAGAAAAAAGAGCGATTACAAAACAAAAAATAAAATAAAATGTGGAGTATTATACAGTGCATGATTTTTTAGTGAAATACTACAGGAATTTGGAAAAGAATAATCAGGAAATCAAGCCAGGATAAAGATTGGTAGCAAGAGTGATGATAAACTGCCTCCCCTCCCCAAATATAAACACGCACACGCACAAAGAAATATTAAGAAGCTGGAGAACACTGGTTTCAAAACAAAACGAAACAAAACAAATCTCTACTCAAATATAAAACTGTGGAAAGTTCAAAGCTTTTGTTTTTAAATAAGAAAACTTATTTGTGAATGTAGTATGTTGATTTGGTTGCAGTTAACCAGCCACATTCTTCAGAGGCAAGCTCATTACGAAGGGGCCTATACAGTATACGAATCTCAGTCAGCTTCTCCCCAACCTATGTAACCCTACAGGAATAAGAAACTCAAGAGAATTCAAGAGTAATAAAAAACCTTTCTGTGTCTTCTCAGGTTTCTAAACAATAGCTAATAGCAACTGTATCAAAGTCAACAATTACACAAATCTTTTGATGAGGGGGGAGACATCCTTTGCTTATATTATTTCAACCATGAAGTAAAAGATGACTTACATATACCATAAATAGGAGATGAAGAAAAACGGTGTCATGAACACAATGCCAAATTGATGGGGTTTGAAATTCATGTGTGTTATGGACTGAACTGTACCCTCCAAAAAGATATGCTGAAGTTCTAACCCCTTAAAATCTCAGAATGTGACCTTATTTGGAAACAGGGACTTTACAGAAGTAATCAAGCTAAAATGAGGTCATTACAGTGGGCCCTAATCCAAAATGACTAGCGTTCTTATAAAAAGGGGAAATTTGGATGTGGAGACAAACACGCTGAGAGAGAATGCCATGTGAACATGAAGGCAGACATGAGGGTGATGCATCTACAAGCCAGGAATGCCAAAGACTGCCAGCACACCGCAGATGCTAGGAGAGAGGTGTGGAACAGATTCTCCCTTACAGGACCAACTCTCAGAAAGGAACCAACTCTGCCAACACCCTGATCTTACATCTAGCCTTAGAACGATGAGATGATAAATTTCTGTTGTTTAAGCCACCCAGTCTATGGTATTCGTTTTAGCAGTCCTAGCAAACTAATGCAACAAGGTTTATGGCAAAATCCAAACTTGACACCTGTAAATCAATACACATATATATAAAATGCTCACCAACCCAGTATCAGTTGTATCTCTACAAATGCCAGGCAACTTTGTTGCAAGATAATGATAGCTGCTCTTGGGGAAGATGCTAAAGATAATGTTTAAAGATGGAAGCAGGGATGCAGACAGCTATGGGAGAGTGGTGAGGAATACTGGAACAGGGATCCCAACATTCAGTTGATTCTTTAAATTATGTAGTGCTTCAAGAGACACACCAAATTCAGCTCTCAAAAGTTGCTAGATGGCACATAACTGTTGTTCTTTGGCCTGACCTTGCCATCACAAAGCAAATAAGCACAGGCAGCCTGTCATCTCCTAAAGCAGGTGAGTGGTCAATGCCTTTTATCTCCAGCTGGAGGAAATTAAATAGTACATGTAACCAGCAAGCTTTAAACTGCTTGAGAAAAGCTGACAAGATACATTGAGACCTGCTGGAATGAAAAGTATTAACTGTCCAGAACTATCCTTCTCAAAGATTGCAGGTACTTCAAAGGCAGTCTTTCTTTTATTTGGGCATAATAAACAGAGAATGTTTCAACCATCTCTCAAGATTTTGTCATAAATCTTAAAGTTAAACATTTAATAGTGTTATCTTGCATTTGGAAATCAGCTGAGTATATCTTTGGTGGAAAGGCATTTCAAAGTGATTGGTTTATTTCCTTATAATGAAATAGTATGTTTGCTTCTGTTTGATCCATGGTTAAAACAAGTCAGAGCATCTGGTAGAACCATCTGGAATGCTCAACAAGGAGAAAGTCTTTCCAAGAAGGTCTTATCCTGTGGAAGCAGTATGTACAATGGTTAGGAAAAGATGACCTCAAACCAGAGAGACATGAGCCAAGACAAGTTCTGTCATTAACAACCTGTACACACTTGGACAAGTGACAATTTCTCTAAGAACCAAGATGCCTGGTCCAGAGGAGACAATAATAATATTAAAATGGTGCCTATCTTATACAGCAGCCGTCCCTAATCTTTTTGGCACCAGGGACCAGTTTCGTGGAAGACAATTTTTCCACGGATTGAGGGGGTAGGGTGTGGAGGGGGTGTGTATGATTCAGGTGGTTATGGGAGCGATGGGAGGCCGCAGATGAAACTTCGCTCACCTGCTGGCCGCTCACCTCCTGCCGTGTGGCCCTGTTCCAAACAGGCCGCGGAGGGTAGCAGTTCCCGGCCTGGGGATTGGGGACCCCTGTTATAGAGTGTTGTGAGGAGTAAATGAGACAATGACTATACCATATTTTATATAAAATAATTGCTTAATCCAGTGTAGTTATCTTCACCTTATTAACATTAGAAGTGCAAGTAATTTTTATACAGTAAATAAAAAAACTTGGACACAACCACTATTGAAATTAACTCACCATTTAGGCCATTCCCGTGACTTTTCATAATGCTTGAGCAACATAGTGAAGCCCTCTAGCTTTTGTTCTTTTTTTCATTCCCAATTATATTTTTTTCTATTCAAGTTTTTAAAGGGTTCTTTTTTTTGCAAATGTCTAAGATCTCAAAATTAATACTCAATTTTTTATTTACGGCATTTCTGAGTTTCCTTACATATCTTCCTTTATCAGGAATACTGCTTCATCTTAACTTGAAAACTATGAACAAAGGTATAAGACTACATTCCAGAAAAGCCAAAGAGTACCTAAATAACCACATAGTCAAAATTTCCAATTATGTGTTTAGAATGATCCTTCAGAGAGCTGTCTTCTATATCTCTTTAATTACTTAGTAATGCAATTACTGCTGAGTAGTTAGAATTTCCTATCTTTTATAATGACTTACAAGGGAGACAAAAACAAGGATAGTTTAGAAAAAAATTCTGTAACACTATTTGGCATTGTTATTAAGGTAAAACGAGGCTTGTGTTTCCTGTAGTTATTTCAGAAAGAGTATTAAAAGTTTCTACAAGCTACATGCCCCCAAATCCGTGCTCTTATTCAATAAGGAAGAGGAAGGAGGCCTATCAGAATCGTATAGGGGCCTATCAGAAACGTATAGCTTTTTAAGAATCCAGATCTGTGCCCTGACCCCAAAAGAGAACACGGAGGGAAAGAGGACAAAGGAGAGAAGCGTTGTTTTGCTCTGTGGAAATATATGCAGCGTGACACCAAAGAAGACAGGAAGAAAGAGTTGGCAGTTTGCTTAATTATGTGACCTCTGAAAGATGGAGTAAAAGCTCAATTTAAAAAGATGTCAAGAATGGCCAATACATTTGGCTTTGTCAAATCAGTACTCTTATTCTTAAGCCAATGCTAAAACTCCATGAGAAATTAATCATATCATTCACTTGGAAAGGAATTCTCATTCAAGGGTTCCAATGACAGAAACAGAAAAAGTTGGAAGAAGAATAGGACAGAAAAGATCAATTGGACAAGTCTGCAAAACTGTTTGCTCATGGAGAAAACCAATTCTACCGACTTCTACACTTGTTAAAACAATGACAACGATAACAACAGAAAACCTGAGGGAGGAAAGTCTATTGTATATTAAATGAAAATTATTTAAATATACTGTTACTTAGCACTAAGAGAGCAGGTATACTTTACATGTGAAATATTCAAAAATTAATGAACTTACTTGCTTTTCCCTTTGTACACTGTAGCATAAGATCCTTCCCCTAGTTTTTCCAGTTTTTCATATGAGTCAGCTTTTCCAAATTTGGGACTTGTTGGCTAAAAATGAAGCAGAGGGTAAACAAAACAGATTGTATCAAACTAATTAACAATAAATAACCCAATTTTGCTGAAAATGTAGATTCTCTGTCAGTTTCTAAATAACTTTTTTCTGACATAAGAATGTTTATTTTTAAAAACAACATAATATTCAGGGTACAAAACTCAGAAAATACAAATGAACACAGTGTAAAGTTTAAATTTACCCATAATCTAATCACCAACAGGGAACCACCATTAATATTTTGATATTTCTTCTTCTAGTGCTATCTGTATACTGATGAGTGCTTTTTAACATAAGTGGGATTACACTATAGTAGTGTTTTGCAACCTGCTTTCTTTCACTCAATATATTATGAATATTTTCCCTGTTATTATATAGTCTTCTAAATTAGGGGCTGGAAGATCCAGCCCACCACCTATTTTTGTATATCCCATAAACTTAGAAAGGTTTCTATATTTTTTAATGGGGGGGGGGGACACCTAAGGAAGAATAAAATTTCATAGCATGTGAAAATTAAATGAAAATCAAGTTTTAGTGTCCATTAATTCATTTACATTTTGTCTTATGACTCGCAAGCTACAACAGAATTTTAGTTGCAACAGAGATGATATAGCCAACAAAGCTGAAAATATTTACTACCTGACCCCTACTGTAAATCATGGCTGTATAAAATTCAGTCATATAAAGTTACTCCTCTGATACCTTTTAGCAATAATGCAAACAAATAATCAAAGACCTTCAGATAACACTAATTAACACAAAAGAAACTCTCATGTCTAATACACCAATCCTGAAGGTTTAGCTGCAACAAAATCACTCTTCCTTAGGAAACTGCACATCCCATCACAACCACAGAAGTGCTAAGAGCAAGTGGTCTCATCACTCTTGCTGTGCTCAACTCCCACCCCAACTTTCACCAGAGAGCTAGAAAAAGGGAGTGTTGTCCTCCATGAGGACAAATTACCTACTATTTTAATGTCACTACAAAAAGATAATATCAAAAAATGTTAAAAATGATAATTATATAAGGAATTAATAACATTTTTAAGGGATTATGTAATCACAGTTATAAGTACATTTATAACTGATAAAAAGTTACTAATGATTGTGGTGCTCTGTAAGAAACCAATTTTAGAAGCTTAAGGAAAGAACTTCTTTGCAGAAAGTTTATAGTATACTATGCTTGACCCTGAGCTCTTATACCACTTATGAAAAAACACAACCTATCCGCAAAGAATCTGACTCCCACGGTTTATAAGGATTCTATGTGGCAAATTGAGCAATGCTGCTTCCCTCCTTCCCCTCCAAATTGCCACACAGTGACTGAGAAGATGTTTTTCAAAAATAATAAATTAGAATTAGGAATGGGAAACAAAAAAAAAGTGTCAATATCTAATCGGATATTTTGAGGAATTCTAAAAGATGAAAAGTAATCAGAATCAAAACTTCAGAGAAAAGAATGGGGGAATTTAAAGCCCTAACATGTAGGGTAAGACTAGTAGAGATAAAAGAAGCAGGAGTCTCTAGGTAAATATGACACTAACGCACACAGCTGAACACGTGATGTCTTCCCAAGCAAATTGCAGGAACACATGCAGAGGAGATAGCTGAGAATGCGGGTATTCAGGCTAGAAGGGTAGAGCAAGGACTGAAGTGGCCAATACCCAGAGAAAGGATGGCATCTCCCATCCCCGAACTATAATCCCTGCCTCTCTCACACGATCACTAGAAACAATTTACAGAAAACAGCATAAGCTGACAGCAATTCTAAAATACAAAAATGAGTATACAACCAAAAATCACAAATCATTTCAGGAATACCAACACCTTGAAAGAAAAGTATAAAATTCAATGGGCAAATAAGTTAAACCCTGATAAGAGAGTTGACACTGCAAAAGTAATAATAACTTTGAATAAAAATAACCAGTATCTTAAGATAGATTTAAGAAGATATTACATCCTTTGAAAAGAAACAGAGACTTAGAGATTAAATATTTCATCAGTGAAATAAAACACGCATGGGCAGTGACTAAAAGAGTGCACATAGGAGGGACTTCCCTGGTGGCACAGTGCTTAAGAATCAACCTACAATGCAGGAGACACGGGTTCAATCCCTGCTCCAAGAAGATTCCACATGCCATGGAGCAACTAAGCCCATGAGCCACAACTACTGAGCCTGCACTCCAGAGCATGCGAGCCACAACTACTGAGCCCACACGCCTAGAGCCCATGCTCCGCAACAAGAGAAGCCACTGTACTGAGAAGCTCGAGCAACAATGAAGAGTAGCACCTGCTCGCCACAACTAGAGAAAGCCTGTGCGCAGCAACAAAGACCCAATGCAGCCAAAAATGAATGAATGAATGAATAAATAAATAAATAAATCTTAAAAAAAAAAAAAAAAAAGAATGCACATAGGTGAAAAAGTAGTAAGTTCAATGTCTGACAAGAATTTTCCCAGAAAACTCTAGGGAGAGGTTACACCGAAACAGAAAAATTATTCAACAAGCATAATATTTTTATACACAACAATGGCTGAAAAAAGACAACTAAGCAATATTCTTAAAATGAAAAGGGAAAATGGCTTTGGGTCAATAGTTCCTCAATTGAGATGGAAATGTTGCAATTTCATCACCCACAGAAAAAAGAATAGATGTAAAATTCCATTTTATCTCAATATTAGATGAGGTTGGAGAGATGGGTGAAGTGCAGGAAGGCAAAAAACAGTAGAAAAAGAGAAGTAAAAGCATGTTGGGATTTATTGGATTGTTAAGGACAGACCACAGATACTGATTAACTTCACATGCATAAGTTCTAGTATATTTCTTAATACTTAAAAGGTAATTACTAGAATAAATAAGATGTGAAAGTCCCAAACAAATTAAAGAGGAAAAGAATGGAAGAGAAAAGTGCACGGAAGAAGGGGGAAGAGGGTAAAGAATGCGGGAGTTAGAGAAGAGGCATACTCAATAAGAAAGCATATAAAGTAGAAAATCACAAAATAAGGAAGTTAAGTGCAAACATACCAACGCTTACAATGCTTAATTTTAAAATTTCTCTATTAATAGAAAGTTCTCATATTGGAAAGACAAAGAAAATCTAGCAATATGCTACTGAGAAGAGACAAAAAATACTGACAAAAGTGTAATCTGAAAATAAAAGGAAAACACAGCAAAAAAGAAGTATTTTTGCAAAATCAAGCATTATAGCAATATTGACGGCAGACAAAAAGGAATTCACAAAACAGCAAATAGATTAAATTAGTACAGCCTATTAAAATCCACCAAGAAATTTAATAATCATAAACCAGTATGAGCCAAACAACATAGTTTTGTACTGTATGAAATAACTGCTGGTAGCAATAAAATGAGAAATTGTCAAATCCACAGTGATAATGGAAGATAAACATACATTATTTAGACATCAACAGAGCAAGCAAATGACCAATAAGTAAGAGATACATGGGCTTGAATATTAGAATTAACATTTTAACCTAATACACATATTAATAAATATTCTTTTCAAGGACACATTTAACATTCACAAAAAATGAGCATAGATTAGGTCACCAAAAAAAAAATCCCAATATTCAAAACTGCAACATTTCAAGTTACTTTTTCTGAACACAATGCAATAAATTGGAAATTATGAATAAGAGGAATACTAAACAGTCTAGGCATATGGGTTAAAAAGAAAATCAAAATCGAACATTCATAAATAAGTATGTGGCACTGAGGACATGTCATTTTAAGACCCATGGGGTGCAGCTAAATCAATACAGAAAAGAAAATTTAAATAATTGTGCACATACTAGAAAAGAAGAAAGGTTGAAAGTATTATGATTTAGACATTTAACTGCAGCTAGAAAAGGAACAACAAAAGACATTATAGGAAGGAATTAATAGACAATGGACTACCTAGTCTTTTCTTAAGAAACTTGTAAAGTACCAACCATGTATGGAGTTGAATCAAGTAAAACTTAATGGAAAATTACATTCAAAAGCGCCTGACTAGTCCTGTGTGGGTTATGTTCTCATGCATTTTTCATCACCAAGAAACAGCTTGCGAATGTCGCACTTTACCATCACCCTCCTGAGCCCAAGTTTTAAATAGAAATTTTAAAACCTATATTAAACTTCAGTATAAAATGATCTTCAATGGGGAAAATATTGTGTTCACAGTTCCACTCTAAATTATTTAAAATCATAATGAGAAGTCTGTATGTTTGCTTTTGTGCTCCTTTAAGAATAAATTCAATCTAAGTTAAAGAAAAAAAGAAGCAGCAGAAAATTACCTCTTTAGTCCTATTAGAAGATAAACTGCTAATGTGTATTTAAAGCAACGATAAGACACAGTCACACAAAATTGGTAATAGAATAGGCAGTTATTATTTTCTCTTCCTGGAAAGGCACAAGTAATTTTCTAAAAATGATATATTTCACTCTTCATAAACTGCCTTATACAAGATTATGTAATCACTTTAAGACATAGACCATATTAAACTTACTACTTGAAGAAACTGAATTGAGGAAATTAGATAAACAAGGAAAATACTCTCTTTTTAGGATACATCCCATTTACCCACAAGAAAAATAAAGAGATGCTAATGGCATCTAATTGAATGGATTTGGAGGCATTAACTGCCATGGTTAAAGTATGTTCTGTTAACAATGTGATGGCAGAAAATTAATATTTTGCCACATTTAGTGGAAAAAGTCAATGTGATTTGCCCTGTGAAACTGATATGCACACATTGTGGAAATATACTGTAATTTACAGATCTGTAAAATAAGCAGAACCACACATACATAATGCCTCTCTAAAAGTTATTCCAGTCGACGAAAGAATGGGTCTATGGAATAGGACGTGTCTATGAGACAGTCTGAGCTTTAAGAGTTAGATTGTTTTAAAGTTCATCTCCTATTTTAAGTACACAGAAGTGTTCTGATCTGTAATTATCATGCATATAAATAAGGAACCCAAATACCAAGTGTTTAAAGAGGTCAACAATAAAATCCTTCCAATCAAATGAGCAAACTAAGAAGAATTCAGAAGGAGTGGTCCTATTTTGTTTGATAATTAAAGTTCAGGCCTTTGGTTTGCCTTCTTTTTTTCTTGTAACTTTATTAAATCATCACATTTAACTGAAGATGCTAGATGAAGCCAATAGGTAGTCAACCCTAACATTATCTTTGGCTCTTTGATGTCAGGTGCATGCATGGATGGGAAATAGCTTTATGGAGCCACTATTCTCTGCTTATCACTTCCCCACTTTGACTGCAAGTTTGAGATAATCTCAGCACTTTAGAGAAATGGAAATACAGAAGGCTAATCAGCAATTATTAACAGACACTGACTGCATAGAGACATAGAATTTAATGAGATAATGTTAATAATTTTTTTTTTTAACAGAATAAAGATACAGAGAACTGTCAATTGTCTGGACCAGTGGAGGGGAACATTGGCATGGATAATGAAAAAGTCAAGATAATATTCCAGCTGAAGGCTGTTTGCCACCCAGCCCTGAAGGAGACACTCCGGCCCTTGCTTGCTCTAGTTCATTGTTTGTACAATCAACAAAAGCAACCAGCCAGTATCAAGTGTCTATTGTCTTCCATGCTTTGAGTCTATCACTTTAAATACATCCCCTAAATTTAATCCCTATAACACCATCCTGAGGTGGGTTCTATTAGTATTCCTAATAAAACCAACCTGAAGAATTTAAGACTGGAGAAATAAAGTAACTCATCTAAGATCCTACAGCTAATTGAAGAGCTACAATTCAAACCAAGTTGATTGAAATTGAGAACTTATTTTCTTTACTCTGCCCATGGAGACCTAACTTCTCCACCCACTCAATGGAGGAGATATTAAATCATGCTTAAGTCTATCATCCACTGAAACCCCATTCCTAGAAACAAGGATGGGGTTTTTTACTGATATAGTATCATTATCACTATAATGATACCATAATATGGTTATAACAATGTCCACAGTTTTAGACTGAATTCATTGAAAATTTACTTTAAACCTTCATAAGTAACCCCTTACTTAAGATTGTTGATGACCCCCTGAATTGCAGGAAAACCACAAGTAAGAATCACTGCTCTATCACATTATACTAATAATTGTGAGAGTGGGTGTGAGGGTAAGGTGGGAAGGATTCAATCAGAACTACCTGACCTCATTAAACAACATGGATTTTTGAAGTCAAAGGTTCCTTGGCTAATTTTTCTTCTGCCTTTGATCTTCACAACAGGCTCTTATCATCCTGCATTTCTAAGCCTTTTAAACACAGCCACATTGAGATAATTCACAGTTGATGGGTAACTTGGTTACAAAATAGATCTAGATGCTAGACAGAGGGATAGACTCAACTACCACACATGCTAACAACCTGACAAGGGGGCTAGTCCCCACAAGAAGGAGGCCATGAGAAAATGAGATCCCCAAGGAGGAGCATCTGAGGACTGAAGCGGGACTCTCATTTTCAAGTTTGCACCTTCTTCCCTCTCTCCAATTTGAGCCTGCCTGTCATGGGATGCAGATTTTTTTGGTGAGGAAGGGAGGCAAATTTGGAGAGATTTACAGAATGTATAGAGGACCTTAATCTAAACATGAATTTCTGAAAATATATTCTTTAAGCTCAGCTTACGATAGCACAGCCCAATGAAATCCCTTCTAAATTGGGCCAGCAAGACAGGCAGTCTCCTACAGCACTGCCAATAGTTCTAGCTACTGAAGGGCATAGCTGAGTTGGAGGAGGTGGTAGGAAAAGGGGGGCAAAAGTTTGTCCTGTCACTGACAGTGTTAAATACAACCCAGGATCTAGGCCCAGGAAGAGCAGGCACTCAAAAATCAACTGAAACAGGGACTTCCCTGGTGGTGCAGTGGTTAAGAATCTGCCTGCTAATGCAGCGGACATGGGTTCGAGCACTGGTCCTGGAAGATCCCACATGCTGTGGAACACCTAAGCCTGTGTGCCACAACTCCTGAGCCTGTGCTCTAGAGCCCGCAAACCATGACTACTGAGCCTGTGTGCCACAACTACTGAAGCCTGTGCACCTAGAGGCCATGCTCTGCGTCAAGAGAAGCCACCACACTGAGAAGCCCTCGCACCACAACATAGAGTAGTTCTCACTTGTCACAACTAGAGAAACCCTGTGCATAGCAATGAAGACCCAATGCAGCCAATAAATTTTTAAAAAATAAAATAAAATAAATAAGCTATTAAAAAATCAACTGAAACAAATAAAATCTGTCAAATACCTCTTGAAATATACCAATTTAAATAAAAGCACATTCTTTACATTCTGCCTGAATTTTAAAGTGCCACCATCTGGACAAAATCAGGAAGTCCAGATGAATGTGATGTCACTGAGGCCAAGGCACTCCTGGTTCCTTCATTTCAGTCATAACTCCTCACATAGACAATGACCAGTATGTGAACAGCAGAAACATGTATACACAGTTGGGAAGATGCGATACTGTATAATAGTTTCTACCACAGTATTTCCAAGAACCAAGAGTAGCTATCCTGCTTTCCTCACCAAAATAGGGGCTGGATTGCCACACTGCTACTCACTTTCTCTCTCCTTCTCAACTGTACTTTTGGAGCCTATTCAAGATAACAAATACTTTCAAAGAAATAACAATAAAATAAAGATGTAACATTAAGCCAGATGGTCCTTAGGTAAAGGGTTTCCTTTGATGCTTATCAGCCTTTAAAAAAAAATCTTTAAAAATAACAAAACCTATGTCATAAAACTCTCATGACACTGAGTATGAAAGGATCAAACCCATAGACTGTTGGACAGGATGCAAAATGGTGTTGCACCAGAAGTGTAACCACCTCCATTTTCCACCCAATGAGGAATACAAAGGAAAACAGTCTTTTCATGAAAAAGAGTATGATAAAATTCCCCCTCCCACTGCAACAGAGGAGAGAACAAAAAGGCAGTAGGCAGAAAGGGCTCAGAATAAAACAGAATACTGTGGCATCATGCTAAAAGAGAAAAAGAAACTATTTCCAGCTTGAGCAGGAAAGAGCAAAGACCTTTTTCCAGGGCATACTGAATGGAAGCAAGAGCTCCCAAAATGAAAAGAAAGCAAAGCAGTTTCCACACAAAATGATATAAGCACCCTGATATATAAAAAATACATCCCAGGGTGGATCAGAAAAGGGTAAATCCAGTAAGAAACTCTGAGGAAAAAGAATCTAAAGGAAGTTAATATAATAGGAGAGAAACTGTGGACATTTCCAGTTAAACATGGTGGCTTGAACACAAGTATTTATCTCTCCCCCTTACCAATCTGTACTAAAATGACAGTAAAGTTATAATTCCAAAGGGCAAATAGAATGAATAAGAAGAAGATTGAAGATAAGATACAAACAAAAATTTTGAGTTGGGAAACGATGGACAGGAGGTCACTGACAAGGACATGACCAAAAGAGGAAACCAATAAGAACTAAGTCAATTCATACTTCAGAATCCTAGAAACATTCAAGAATTGGAAGTTGAACTTCAAGGAGACGCTAAAGCAAAATGATTAGTTAGAGTAAATTTAAGGAACAGGTCCTTTCCCTCAGACTCTCCCAGTCAGGTGTCTGCCCATCCCTGATTCCAGCAGAGGTTTATTCTCTGAAGAGGTTGAACCTGAGAGGCTCAGAACTAGGACACCAAGCATGATGAAAACCAGGATGAAGTGTCAGACGGAACAAAAATGAAGCACAAAAAAGGCACTGAGCCCCTTCTTGATCATCTCAGGAAACAAACAGCAGCTAGGCTTACATATCCTAAAAACTAGATTGGTCAGTCAGCTTTGGAGGAATGAAGGGACGTCTCCTGACAGCAATTTGGAGATCAACCAGTCCAGAATGGATTAAGACAATGGAGAATCACGCGGACAATCTCAGGGGGAAGAAAAACTGACAGATTACTTGATTCTGATTTATTTCAAAGGAGTTTTCTAGTTTCATCAAATAGTTTGGGGCCTCAATTTGTGATTAAAATTCTATTAATTAATTGTATTAATTATGCACAAATGAAAAGAGGCAATTACAACTAGGACAATCAAAAAGTTGTGCAAGGAAAGAAAGTTAATCATAGTACACTATGTGGCCTCACTAAGAACAGTATTTACATCATCTTAAGATTGTAAATACTGTATAAAATTTAAAGCCAAAAAGTAGGGGAAATATACTTGGGGATTGGACTATAGCTGAGAAAATCCTGTCTTGGTGTGTTCCTCTGTACCCTGTAACTCAACGAGTTACATCTAGAAGCTTGCTCAGATTCAGGCTTAATTCTGTTAGTGGTCATCATATGCTCCCAAGAGGACATCATACCATCTAGCCATTCCTCTTATGATGATGTTGGCAGGTATTAATAATCACTGCCTAGATGTATTAATTCTTCAGGGGCTGCCAAATGGTGATTCCTAAATCTATTATTCTTTCTTGATTTATTAGTGGGATTACTTCTAAAAGAGAAATTCCCCTTCATCAGTGACTAGATTACCATGAGGCAAATTTCATATAGAAATCACTGAAAATAAACGTTTAGTCATTTGCTTTATTTGCCAATTTTCAACACTAATTCTTATTTGTTTTTATAATGGTATCTATTGGATTTTGTATATTAATGTTATAACCTGCAATTTGGCTAACTTCTCTCACTGTTTATAGTATTTCCACTGATTCTTTTGGGTTTTCCAGATATATCATCATAAATTTGCAATAACAATAATTTTGCCCCCTTCTAGCTTGCTTTCACCATCTGTAGAGATGTTATTCTACTCCTCACTCTTTCTCTCTCTCTCTCTCTTTTCATATAGTTTTGTATGGGATTCAACCAATAATTTTTCTATTGGTTATTTTTGAGTAAAATGAATTTTTCAGCAGTTTGAGAGGGGTATGGCCAAGACAGCTTTTCTAGCTTTATGGAATAAAGTTCTTTTCTCTGTTTTCATGAAGTGGGAAAAAAAAAATGACACTCTCACACACATTGAGATTTCCCTATTTGTTTTGCTTCAACACTTCTTTCTGGACTTTCTCTTTCCCTTTTCCCCTATTGACCCTCTCCTGTGCAGAAGTCTACTCCAGCACTTTCTACTCAGTATAGGGCTTTGTCCTGAAAAGGTGCTTCAATCTGATATTCTAGAAAAGTCACAGGAGAATGACCAGCAGATACCCCATGGTCTCCATGCACTCATCGACTCACAGGTGCCACCAAAGTCCCTCCCAGGTGCTGTTGCTGTCCTAAGAATGGCTCAATGAGCCGCCAGTATATACCTGATGGCAATTTTGGGGTTTCCTGGCTCTGAGAGTAGACTCTATTCCCCTGGCCTTCCCTGAGCTTCTTCCCTCACACTTTCTGATACCACATGGTTCTTAAAATTGTTCACGGTTTGTTCCCCTCACTCCTATTTTGAGGTTCATGGAGAAACCTCGTCACCTATATTTGTTGTTGATGTTATCCATTGGTTTTGGTTTTACTGCACTAGTTGTTCTAATAATGAGAGGGGTTTCACAAACCTATGCCACTGCCATCCTCCCTGAGCCCTCTCCTATTTGACATGTACACACTGCTATATTTAAAATGGATAACCAACAAGGACCTACTGTATAGCACAGGGAACTCTGCTCAATATTATGTAACAACCTAAATAGGAGAAGAATTTGAAAAATAGATACATGTATATGTATAACTGAATCACTTTGCTGTGTACCTAAAACTAACACAACATTGTTAATCACCTATACGCCAGTATAAAATACAAAGTAAAAATAAATAAATAAATAGAAATACAGAATGCATCAGACAAGTCTCAACTTTCCTTGACAAGTATTTTAATTAATTCCTTATTAAAAATTAAAAATATCAAAATCCCACTGTTATTATTTATACTGTGATGCACACACTGAATTTTAAAGCTACATGACCCCTAGTAGCAGCAAGCACACCCAGCACCCAATCTTGGTTTCTAAATACCATTCTTCAATAAAAGGAAACAGGGCTCTTTGGAGAAATGGCTGATTGTAGGTCTGGGGCTGGAAAAACACCATGTGAGCCAAGAACAACTTGTAGGACAAGAAAGTAAGAAAGTGCTCAAAAAGCAAAGGGATGAAGACATCTCAAAAGGACACGGAGGCCAACCTTAAAGAGCTCCCAATGACCAAAGCAGGAACAATTTGAGTAACAACAGACATAATGTACCAGTGGATAAAAACTAGGACTACGGATAAAATATAGGATAACTACTTAAATCAGATTTTCACACAAACAGTGAATAATTTTTTAGTATAAGTATGCCTCATTGCAATATCTCAAGTGCCAATTTCTATATATCATGTAGGTTGACATGTAATAATAATATTAAGATAACTATATAGTAAAATATATATAATTCTCTTTCCATAACAGAAGATTGATCATTCTCAACGATTCTTTTCATTTCTTCTAAATGATACTAAATCTAAAAGTTCTCCCAGGAGTTTGTGTTGCATCTGTGACCTAGATGGACACTACCCTGCAATCATAGACTAGATTATGGGGGCCAATTTGGGGAAAGCCAGATAATCAATTCTGCTCACAAATGTTGCAATAACAATATTTATTTCACTTCATTAACAAAAAATTGTTACACAAGATTTGTGGGATATCATACACTTTAACTGAATTGAAGTGTCAATATTCTCCTGGCAGCTGACATTTCTTGCTCTGTTTTGGCCCTCGTGGAATTTAATATTTAAAATTTGTGAAATGGAATATGTTTCTTAGCAAGATGACAGAATCAACATTCTCTTAGCATTCTTCTCTTACCCTTTAAACTCTTAGACCATCTATGTCAAAAAGTTCTTAAGTGTGGGCTAAATTTGAAAGTTACCTAATTTCAAAAGGTCATAAGTTTTGTTTTTACAATCTCAAATGCAGGCCCGTCTTGGAAATATAAGTTTCAGGAAAACTTTTATAGTCAAAAAGCAGCAATCACCTCAGAACTGTATACCTCCTTGGGTCCAAAGGCAAGACTTGCTTTGATATAGTTTGAGTTTAGAAAATTTCATTGTGATGAATACAATTTCTCTTTAAGATCAATTCCAATGCCTAGCTCTTAATTTTTAGAATATTGACAATGAAATCCAAATTAAAATAAGACAAGTGAACACATTTTAACATGTATTCTGAGATGAAATTCTTTGTGAATCTGCCAAATTCAAAACTATCCTTACTGTCCGCAAACACAGTAAAGTTCAAAAATCCTCTCCAAGCATTTGAAATATCAAAGGATTTTTAATTATAAATTCCTCTAACTGGAAACAACTAGAAAAAAATAATTTTTCCAAAAATAAATTAAATCATTTCTCACTTGCTTACTGGCTGCTTATGAATAAAGAGTCTGCATATAGCTGGCACTTATGCACGCCTGCAATCTTTCTTCCAAAAACAGTAAACCACCTAAGGAGAGAATGCATAATAATGCACTGATAAAGCCACCTGCTGTCCTCCCGCACAGCGTGCCACTATTATAAGAGGGATACTTGTTCTGCTCGCCCACTGATAAGTGAGAAGACTGCACTTACCGAACTGGGGCTGGAGTGCCGCCGAACTTTAGGAGACTCTTTGCCGGTGGAGGAGGTCTTAAAGTTAATGCAAGCATTGTTCTCAGAATGCACCCTCTTTACTTGATTAGTTGGTTTCTCAAATGGGTCAAAAGTGCTCTGTGTCCTCTGAACCCTGACTTTTTTATCCTCAGGAATTGTGTCCAGGGGTTTGATCACTGAGTCCATTCCCGGGCAGTTCCGTGTAGACATCTTTGTGACACATATCTGGGGGTAAAAAAAGAAATTAAACTCAACCTCTCCGCGGAAACTTTAATATCACTACACATGCTGATTTGTTGTCCTAGAAAGCATGCCAATTTTGATTACAGGAAATACCCCGAAAGGCAACATTTTAAAAGCTACACCAGCTTATTAAACCTCAATATGAAAAGTCCCTCATGATCATTCTGCTTATACTCGCTCAGGGCTGACGCTGAAAATGCTCTCCCGAAAACAGGAAGCTTAAGGCCTAGACTGCTAGTGCCCTAAGGTGGTTCTTGAACTCTGTCACATATTTGACCACCTGACTACAAGTGGGACTGCTTCTGAATCATTAAAAGTTGGATAACTTGCCTTAATTAAAAAAAAAAAACAGTTGAACTAAATTAATGGGCATTTTAACTGGTGGGCCATCAGGGAAGCAGCTAACACAGCAAGAGAAAAATCATTATGTTCTTCAAAACTTTCATGCTTGAATATATGTTTAAAATCTATTCCCATCTTGAGTTCATCTCCAAAAAGAGCATATATAAAAAGGCTAAAGCTTAGAGATACTAAAAGTTGAAAACAATGTTTTTCTAATGCCAAAACTAACGGATGAAAAGGAAAAAATACCGTAAAAGGAAAACGTAGAATAACATTCTTTCAACATTTTGTTTACATTACTCCACTAAACCCCGATTTCCTTCTCAATTTCACTCATTCTCTTCCTGCATAGTCTGCCCCACTCCCATTTTATTTTAGTCTCTCTGACTTTTGCTCCTTGTTTCCCACTTTATGTTCTAACTCTTTCATTCTCCCTATATTCTGCAGACTTTTTTTTCTTTTTAAGTAAGTTTATGGCCTCTAGCTTGCCTATAAAGCAAGGTAACTTCACTGTGCTATTTAGAGAAAAGATAACTCTGAAATTGCTTTTAAAGCTTTTTTTTGCTTCTTGTGAAAAGTTTCCATATCCTTATTTAAGAAGGCAGGAAAACAGAAGATACCTAAGAAAATCCCATATTGTTAAAGTAAACATATAAAGTGTCTGAGTAATATGTATAGGATGATCCCATATTGGAAAGAAATATATGTGTATGGATAGATATAGATAGATACCAATATACATACAGACAGAGATATAAATATTTGTATGTGTATGTATGAGCACAGAGAAAGGTATAGAAGGAAACACACCAAAGTGTTAACATAACATACCACTAGATATGTAGAATTGAATGGATAAAGGGTGAGAGCACTTATTTTTACATACCTGTATATTGTTTGAATTGGATAATAAACATGTCTGACTTATGTAATTTTTGAAAACACTAAAGTGGGAAAGTATGTATAACAAATTAAGCTCTTTCAAGTTTCTGAAACAAACAAAAAAATTTCAATTAAATATTAAGCTGTCCTGAGTGTGTCTCAACTACTAAGCACAGGTTGAATTTTAATTAAATCAAACAAGAAGGATATCACAATTTTTAGCATACCACAAAATTGCTGAAGATATCTTTCAAAGACTTAAGGCAGAGTCCCCCACTCGCAATCAAAAACTAACAATTTATCACAAGATTAGATGCACTCATTTTTAAGAGTTCACATGTTCCTCTTACAGATGTGAAAGCAGGAGGTAACAGATGTGATATGGATATGAAACCACCCACACCACTGAGGAACCGAATTATAACTATAGCATTTAAACACATGAACCTGAAGAGTCCCTGAACCCCAAACACAAGAAATACAAAGAAAAGAACATGTAGGCACATCAAAGTCAAACTGCTTAAAACCAGTGATAAAGAGAATATCTTAAAAAAGGAGCCAGAGGGAAAAAGTACTTTGAAAGATAAGTAAGACAGCTAATATTTGGAAAGTAAACATACAAAAGGGTAATTAGAAAGCATCTTGGGCTAAATGAAAACAGTAAAACAGAATATGAAAATGGCAGATATAGCTTAAATAGTACTTTAGCTACAGGAAAATTTATAACAGTAAATGCATACAGTGGAAAAAAATTTCAAAGCATTAAGATTACACCTTAAAATACTAGTAGAAAAAGAAGAGAAATTAAAACCTAAAATAAGCAGAGAACTAAAATAAAGAAAAATATCATTATGGAAATATAAGAACTAGAAAATGAAAAACAATAAAGACAATGAAACCGAAAGTTAGTTTTCAGAGAAGAGTAAAAAAAATTGATACACCTCTTGCCAGACTGATAAGAACAGAAAGGTAAAGAACATACATTACCAATAACAGAAATGAGAGAGACGACATCACTAGAGTCTACAGATATTATCAACAACTTTATGCCAATAAGTTCAGCAGCTTAGATGAAGCAAATTCCTTGAAAGACAAGAATGACCAAAGCTCGCTTGAGAAGAAATAGATAAATTGAATAGACCTATGTCAATTTCACAGAAATGCTTCTAAAACTTTAAAGAGAAGGGGATACTTCCCCACTCATTAAATGAAGCCAGCATCATTACAACACCAAAACCAGATAAAAACATTACAAGAAAACTACAGATCAATTTCTCTCATGAATAAAGATGCAAAAATTATTGATACATTTTTAAAAAACTGAATCCAATAGTATATAAAAAGGATAATAAATAATGAAAAAGTAGTATTAATCCCAGGAATGCAAGGTTGGCTTAACACTCAAAAATATGTAATTCACCATTCTAATATACAATGTCAGGCAATCTCTAAAATGGCTCTCAGTGACAGCCACTTCCAGGTATTTACACTCTTATTTAGTCTGCAGATCTTGAGTTTGGGCTGTATTTGTTGACTTATATCCAATAAACAGAATATGGCAGAAATCATGGGCTATCACTTCTGAGAAAAGATTACAAAAAGACTGTGGCTTCTGTATTGGCACACTCTCACTCCTATTCCCATTCTCTTAGATCAGTGTCCCAAGGAAAGCCATGTCAGGAGGCAGCTCTGTAAAGAGGCACACTTATGGAAGGACTGAGCACTGCAAACAACCACTGGAGTTGAGCTTTCAAGTGCGACCACAGCTGCAGCCCACTGCTTCACTGGAACCTTGACTCCGAGCCACAGGCACCCAGCTAAGGTGCTGTGGATTCCAAACCCACATAACTGTTACACTGAACGCCCTTCTCCTAAGCACAGGAACAAATCAAGGATGTCCACTCTCCTCATGTTGACTCAGCATCGTATTACAAGTTCTAGACAATACCACAAGAAGAAGAAAGAAATTTTTAAAAGAACACCCACACTGGAAAGGAAGAAATAAACCAACTTTATTCAGAGAAGACATTATCATCTATGTTGAAAAGCCAATGAAATCTACCAAAAAAACAAAAACAAAAAAACCCTAGGATTAATAAGTAAGTTTATCAGGGGTGCAAGATATAAGATCAATATATAAAAATCATTTCTATTTCCAGATACTAACAACAATCAGAAATTTAGATTTAAAAAATACCATTTATAACAGCTTCAAACAATATAAACTACTTAGTGATAAATCTGACAAAATATGCGCAATATCTGTACACAGAAACTATAAAGTATGGCTGAGAAAAGGGGGAAAAAAACAAAACCAATTCATGGATCTTTCAATTCACTGTGATACTTTCAGAAAGAAGCTAATCTCTGTTTCAGTCATAAAATATCAAGAGTTTCTTATTTAACATAAAAGGAGATTTACAGATACAGAGATATATATATACATATATATATATACATATATATGTATATATATATATATATATACACATATTAACCAAGGTGACAACTGTGTGCAATGATAATATTAAAAGGTATAAATGGGGGTGAGTTGATACAAGGATAATGGGAAAATGGTGACCATGTTTGAACTCCAACCCTATCCTTGAAAGTAGCACCAGGAAGTATAAACCCCACAGAAACTCTTAGTTTTACCAAGGAGAATATGGAGCTAACACCAAATTCTATTTAACTCTGCATTCTATTTTGTAGTCAAGGTCTTTGAACTACCTTAGTAAATTAGGCTTTATCAGAAAAATGGGGGGGTGGGGTTGTCATATTCATGAGGAAATACATGGGGAGAAACTCCCCTATATGTATAGGGAAATTTTACCATGAAGTATAACATTGTAGCACATATACACCAGCACAACCACAGCAAAAATAACAATAATAATAATAATAAAAATAATAGCAAGGGTTAAATGACAAACCTCACTTCAACATGTCACCAGAGGAAAAAAGAGCTGTAAGGGCACCTTCAAAGCTAAAGGAATGAACTTACCTCTTAGCCAGTTTATGAAATCAGATAAACTCATATAAACCTTTCATTTGCTCCCTGCTGCTAACTCTGGCGAAACTAATATTCACAAGGTTTTTTGTTAATTTTAGGAGACGGAGGTACTTCAAATGGAAATTTTGATAACGCTCTAAGAGAAATTGTTACAGAATCTACTGTAAGTAAAGCCTTATGTCCTTCCTCATGCCTTATATTAAAAGCCCTATATTAATATGTTTTCAGTCAAGTAGCATCTTACGAAGTACACGTGCTTGATAATTGTAAATATCAGTATAAACTATACACCTGTGGAAAACCAGCTTCTCTAAAGCCATGAAGACAGAAAAAAGAGCAGCCTAATCTTAATTCTTAAGAGGACAAAGCATTTCAACAAAATTTTCTAAAGTTAAAATATTTCCCACATTCTTAAACATTTCATGTTTATCATTGTTGCCAACTATTAGCGAATGACTAAATACAAGTAGAAAACAATTATTAATGGAAAACAAACTTCTGGGAAACAGTATACTTGTACGGACATGCCTTTGGCTGTAATTTTACTTACTACATTCACAAACATATTTCTTGTTAGTTCCTAATTCATATAGTAATTTAAAAATATATCAATATCCTATAGTGGTTTATAGAGTAGCATATTTTCCAGGCACCATGTCAGAAGAACACTTTGAGATTTAGTACCTTCTTGTGCAGTTCCAGGCAGGCCAGGATGTTGTCTACATTACTGTGCCCTTTCTTTACCGTGCCTTGCTCAGTGCCTGGCCCACAGTAAAGCTCAGTAAGGTTCTGTCGAATTAATCAGATTTAAGAAGATTCATCCAAATCATCAGTCTTCACACTCTCTTGCTAAACGGGTAGAAGTTCTGAAACATTTATTATTCAAAATCTACTGTCAAAAAACCCAGCAATCTTGACACAAAAATAATAAACATACATATATTCATAAAATGCTATCAATAAAAGTATTTATAAACTACAAGCTCATTGCGATGGGAGAATTCTACAATGACACCCAATGCCCCTAGCCTCTGAATAATCCCCTCCCCTTTGAGAGTGAATATGAGGAGATATCACACCATGATTCTGTTATGTGATATGGTAAATGGGAGATTAGCCTGGGTGGGCCCTACCTAATCAGGTGAGTCCTGTAAAAGCTGAGCATTTTCTTCAGTTGACCACAGAAGAGAAAGTCAGAGATGTGACCTGGCTAGCCTGGATGAAAGCCCACATTTCACGCTGTGAACTGCCTATGGGGGCCATGTGGCACAGAACTGGGCAGCCTCTAAGGGGGACAACCGGCAGGAAAATGGGGACCACTGTGCCACAACCACAAAGAAATGAGTTCTGCCAACAACTAGTGAGCTTGTTAGAGGATCCTAAGCCCCAGGTGAGACCCACAACCACAGCTAACACCTTGATTTCAGCCCAGTGAGACCCAGTGCAGAGAAAGCAGCTACACCATGTCTGGACTTTTCAACTACAGAAGCTGTGAGATAATAAGCTAGTAAGTACCTGGTAACGTGTTACACACCAATAGAAAACTAACACACTCACTTTACTGAAATTGCCTGTAGCACTCTGATATTTGAGCAAAATGTTCTTGGGAACATGCTGCAGATACCACTCTCTGTATTTGATACACTGTATCAGCTCAGGAGAGATAAGCAATGATTCTTAGGACTGCTATGAGTAAATGACCATTTATTGAGAGTTTTCTGCATGACATAACTCCATCAGCATTATAAAGCCCACAAAGAAATTCCCCACAGAATTAAATTTATACACAGTTTATGCTGGTCTCCATTTCACCTGGGTTTGTGTGAATAATACCAGTATCAGGCCTGCTTTGTGCAGGCATCTTCATCCAGGAAAGTAATCTACACTTGAGTTTTCCACATAGGGCAAAGTGACTGTTCCGGAAAAGTTTCAAGTTTCCAATACTTGGGACAAACAACTGAAACGTGATCTGGCCATCTCTGTTAACCACAAGCACAACAGAATGCAGAATCCAGGCCCTTCACGAGGATATGGGGAAGCAGCCCCACTGACCTCATGAGCCTGTCGGACCCCAAAGGGAAGAGGGAGGGGTTTGGTCTGGGGTAGGATCCAGGCCAGGTGAAGTAACAATGGTGCTCACTCCCCTTAGCTGCAATTTCTGGCAGAGTATAGCATAAAATTAATGAAGTGCACAGGCTACGTGAAGAGAAGGAGTGAGCTGATGGGAGTCCTAGCAATGAAGGAGGGTTCTAGAAGACTGATTATATGCTGGTGCTACTCCCCAGCGCCCAAGGCTTCATTTGAATCCTTCCATCAACCTGTCAGCAATCTAAAGAAACATCTCCCCTCCCCAAATGCAATCTGTCTTTCTTCCCATAACAAAATGTTGTGGCCAGTGCAGTAGGAAGTCTTGGTGCCAGATATAATCTCATACTATAAGAAAACTAGAGGACAGAAGCATGATATGTCAAATTGGAAAAAAATCAGCAGGAACCCAAAAGCTCAAAAAGGCAGATTTTTTTCAACCACCCAATAGTAGCCCTTTGATCCACTCCTAACTTTCACGTGCACCCCAGTGCCCAGATTCTGGTCTATGTTCCAATTCTCCACTATGAAAAAAGAAGAATCCTTGGACGTAACCTGATTCCAGTTCACAGGGCAGGAAGCACAAAACAGCTGTGAAACATCCAGCTGTTGCCAGAAAACTAGGATCCTTTCAAAAATGTCAGGGACAATGCTAGAAGGACAAAGGAATCTGGCTGTAGGGATTCCTACTGGCCAAACTGTGATTACATGTTTGAGCAGCAAAAGGAAAATAAAATTACGGTTAAATGGCACAAGTGAGCTATTGAAATACCCTGCATTCATTATGACCTTGAGAGAGAAAAGTCAATATAAAGGACAAATGGCAGTTATAAAGAAGGATGCATACAACAGGACACATAGTTGGTTTTCACATATGGAACTGTGAGTACGCCAAGCAGTGCCAGAAAAAGTAGGAACCATACCAAGAAGAGGAATGACTGCTCAAGGCTTGTGGAGAGAAGGTCTATGCAGCACAAGCATAGAAAGAACAGCAAGACAGGATATTCCAAAAACAGACCAGGTCAATACAACACAGTAATAAACTACAGGGTATATGATGTTGCCTAAGCAAAATTTTACAAAGAATACATTTGGTGGAGAGACACCAGATTGTAAAGAAAACTTATGTGATGTCAATGTGGAAGGCATTTTTTTTGGAAATAAGTTAAATTTTAATAACTAAGTAAAATTTAACCCTTAAACAGAAAATGCAACTTGACTGCTAACCAATGACTCAGATCTGAATCACTTTGGAAAAATAAACCAAGACCCCAACAGTCTACAACTCAGATCCTGTAACCCCGGCTATTCGGAGAAGGCACTGTTTCACTTGTGGATTTGTAAAGATTACACAACCCCCAAGAAGATTCAGAAATATTATTAGTGAAACCCCTGGAAGGAATCTGAATAAGTAGATCTATAACGCTAGGAAGGCATAAAAAGAAATACAGAAATAATATGAAGTTAATTAAACCCACAATGTTGGTATTTTAAAACAGGATGAGTGTAAGTGTAGTAATATTATGTGCAATAATCATATAGATGCATGTTTTCTTGGTTTAAAGTATCTGAAATATGTTAAGATAATCAGACACACTAAATTAGTATTTGAAATTAAGGGAATTTAATTAAGTCAGTAATCAGTGTTTAAACAGACTGAGACAAATTGGTTTTCAAAATTACATTTATTAGCTACATGTATTTTTAAGGATGTGGGCAATAGCTGTGGATGTTCCAGGCACAGAAGACTTTTGGACATGACATTCACCATCAGCTTTCACTGTCCTTTACACATAGTTTGTTAGTGCCCTCTGCACAGGGCACACCACAGACTTCCTCCTACACCAAGCCATGGACCAAGCCAATCACAGTAAACAGCTATACTAGCAGTGATGCCTGAAAACCAGAGACAGCCCAATGTTAACAGGAAACAGGATATGTTTTCTCTATGATGGCATTTTTTCACACTTCCTTGATCCATTTAGAAACTGAAGTAACAAAATTTACATAAGCAGGGATGTCTGATGCTACTTGAAAACAGATAAAAAGAAATCATCACAAATATCAAAATAAACTTCTGTTCTTTTATTTTTTCCAGTAAATTCAACAGAATCTAGAATTTCAAACATGGTTAGAGAAGCACCCACACATTTAGGTGTTCATCTGAATCAATTATTTTGGTTCACTCATCACTAACAGGGGTCTGCACATTAGCTGGCAGACTCAAAACTCAGTAAAAATTGTTAGCAATTCAAACAGTGTTGGAGGCCCCAAAAGTCACAGTTTGACCTACAGTTTTAGCTTGGAGCTATGTGAAATCCAGACGACTGTCTCCCAAACTCACAGCGGTGGATTTGAAAGAGCACAACTTAATTCAGTTAAGGTTGGCACTCATTTCAAGTGGATTCATTGGGGCTGAAAATTGTCCCTTTGAATCAACCATTTTCTGGTGATCGGCATTTGACTGGGTTCACAGCATGATCTTCTCTACTTCTTCACTCCACACTCTTCATGAAGGGAGACACCAGAAAAAGAACTGGTGCAAGTCATGATCTTTTGACATTCGTGAAAGGAATATCCACAACAGATCCAATGCAAAACTGAAATAAGCAAAATTCTTGACACTGAAACAACCTCTGGAAAACCTCTGAACCCTGAAAAACCTTACATTTGTTTTTCCCTTCATCTGTTACCCGACGAGGGCCTGATGGCTTTCTCTTACTCAACATCTTCTCTCAAAATCTGCTCCCAATTAAAAAGCCATCATCAGTCATTTACAAGTTTTTGAATACTTAAATCAGAGCATTACCTCTCCCTGGATTATATGAACTTTAAGTATTATAATAGGATAAAAAGCTCCATCCCTTGTAAAAGAAATTTCAGATTTCAGGGGTAGGTGGACAAGGTATTTTGGTAGGAGCAGGGAATGAAGGGGGTGACGGTAGGAGAACTTTCTAATGCCACTAGAATCATAACCCATGACAGTTGCCTTCATCTCTAAGCTAAACCTGCAAGATCTAAAAGTATGCTGTCCTCTCCTTGGTTGCAGTATTCTCTTTTCTCACGTGTGTGTGTGTGTGTGTGTGTGTGTGTGTAAAGGTGGCAGTGTGATATGGCTATATCGAACAAAAAAATAGAATGCGTTGTCTATATGTATTAATATATAAAGGAATATATGCCTGAGTGTACTTTTACTTACAACTATGTTTTATCAGAACCAACATCTTGCCTAAAATCACCTTTAGAACATTAGTTAATATACAGGCAAGCTTGCCGCCCATATTAAGCCAGAACTAAGTGACTCAGAACAAATCACTTCAACTCTCTGGGTCTCAGTCTTCTCATCTGTAAGATGACACAGCTGGAGTAAACAGCGCTTCAGGCCTTTTACAGCTCAACTGTTCTATTACAAACTCCAGGCAGCAGCTTACAGCTGGTAAATGATTTTAAATAGAGCAACTAGAGAGAGAAGGCCAGACACATAAATTCACTTCTTTATGCTTCCTTTTACCTTCCCTATCCCTTAGGATTTCAGGGTTCAGAGAGGAGGAGACAGGTTCACACCACGAACACCCCTTCTGAGAGCTCCAGCCTCTGCGGGTTTTCCTTAACTCTAAAACCCTGGCCTTGTCTCTCAGTGACGGCGTCCTGGGCCTTTCGACGGAGGGATTATTTGTGAGCAGTGTGGGGCAGCAGTCACACTGGTTCTGTCTACTAAACGCTAGTCATGCCCCTATGTCACTGTCACTGTCGCAACCAAAAATGCCCTAAGAGCCACATCATTTTTAGACTGTACCTCATAATCTGTCACTTAAATATACGCTGTCTTGTGTGCTTTCATATAAACTACTGTGGGATTTGTTCTCATGCAGTTGGTTTGTCTGCTGGGGTGGGAGGAGGTCTTTGTCTTGCTCTGTTTCTCCTGTATTTGCATTTCCACCACCAGACTGTAAACACCTGAGCACAGAAACCACACCTTTCATTTCTTTCACGTTCCCAAAGCTCAAAAGACAGCACAAAAATGGGTGCTCTGGCAATATTTACTCAAAGATGGATTGTTTTCCTTATTATAAGCCTTCCCCTTTAACTCAACATAGGTCATTACAAAAATGAGTCCTAAGAGCCTACGTAACAGTGAGGCACCTTCTGAGCCAAGATCTTTTCCAGTCAATGAAAAGGCTCACCAGCTGTTCCCACTCACCAGAATTCAATGTCTATTACTGGGATTTAATTTTAAAATGCTTATTTTTCTACTGACTGGTTTCTTTGGGGTCTGACCTAATTTCACTCAATCCTGAATCCATCAGCTAATGGACACAGTTGAATGGAGAACTCTTGAGGACATCACATTCCTTTATGCTGCTACAGTGACTGTAGTTTTGCTACAACCTTCCTGGGCTTCAGTGATATTCACCAAGAGACTTGATCCTTGTGTTGCTGATTCTATCATGAAATATTTATGTGGTCTTCCCAGGAGCTTGAACTTTCATATGCATTACTAAAAGAATTTTATTTAGTTGCTTTCCTTTCTGTTATAATTAGACACTTGATTTAGATAAAAGAGATACAGTTTGCTTAAAGGCTGGCATAGATAGATGTATATATTTACTGACCTCTAGGTTCTTTATTTTACACTATTTCCACTAAAAACTAACTAGCCCAAAAAGGTCAAGGGGGGGAAGAAGATATGTGAAATTTTCTGACTCCCACTTGACATCCATAATTATATTCTGGTTAAAATTCCATGATTTTGTAATAATAAATTTAACATGAAGTTTAATGAACACTCACAGTAAGGGTTGAACTGCCCTCTCTCTGTTGTTAGCTGTGGCCTATGCAGGTTTTTTGGAATGTAGTTATTTTGGGCGATCAGGATTTCATCGGGAATATTCTTTAACCCCTGGCTGTCTTTGGACCAGCAGCACAGGCATCACCCAGGATCACAGCCCCCGCCCTCACCTCAGTCCTACTGAGTCAGAACCTGCATTTTAACAAGATCCCCAAGGGATTTGTGTGCATATTAAAGTTTGAGGTGCAGTGCTCTACTCCATATCATAATAATAGATTCTGCTACTATGGTCAAAAAAAGAATTTAGATTGTGAAAGAGGCAAAATTTGTCTCAGTCTCTGGGTAAAACATGAGTGATAATCATTTCAATATTCTTTGGGTAGCATTTTTGCTCAAACTTCCCACAATTTCAGATAATTCTTTAATATAATTTTGAACTCTGAAATAAAATTTTCCAATAAGGTACCTCCAATACATTCAGGAATTTTTTAAAATCAGTGGTATTGGAGTGTGTGAGGAGTAGAGAAAGAAGACTATACATAGATTATAACAACATATGTAACTACTTCCTGCATAGAAACTTTTATTTATGTGTTTCTAATATAGAAGCATTGTTTTGCCATGGGCCACCATATCTATTTAAAAAATTTCCACAAAATTATTCTAAGAAGATGTGAACCCAGAACTTTGCTTTACTTTTTATTTACCAGAGTTTATGTGGTAGCTCTGGGGGAAAAAAAAAATTCAAAGGAAGTCACTTCAGGATCCAGAAATGAAATTTTAAAAGGAATTTACATGGGTAAAGAGTGCCATGTACTGTAAAACAGGTCCTCCCTTGGGCAGAAAAAAAAGCCCTTTGCCTGCAGGGCATAACTGAACACTTCTCACCCTAGTCTGGACAAAGGACCTGAACCCCTACTCCCAAACAGAAGGACAGGGCAATTCTGTGGAAGTCTGGGCCTCTTTCAGTCCTTGTTTCCACTAAAAACTTACTAAATATCCCCAAGAAGTCAAGGGGAACGAGAAGACAATGTGTGAATTTTCTGATTCCCACCTGACATCGTAATTATATGCTGGTTAAAATTTCATCGTGGAAAAAAAGAGAGTCAGGAATGTAGAGGTCATATCATATGGTCAAATGAACATACAGTGCTGGGAGAAGAAATATTAGAATCAACATCTATATTGCCTTCCCCCTCCCATTTAGAGCCAGAGGGCTCAGAAATGGGGCATACGGCATGAGAATCCCCCCACACAGCACAGGAGTGGCTTTGTTGAGATTCCACAAAGCAAAAGCCTATTCCAACCTACAAAATTCCCACAGCTGCAGTGGGGAACTGGAATACCCATTCTCGACACAACAGAAGACTCCAGCTACAGAAAGTGGCTCACACTGCATGGCTAATTAGTTTCCTCATCAAGACACTATTCCCTTACAGCTCTTACTCTAGAAAAGGAAAAATCTGTTCCTGCAAATAGGGACTTTCCCTCCCTCACACAGAATTTACAGGTTTAAATATAGCTTTTCTTTTTATTCGATTTTGTTTGGGGTCCCTACCTGAGAAGGAGAAACCTGGGCGCATTTTCAAAGGACACCACACCATGCAGAGGTACAAAATAACCTGGGAGGGGAGCTGACTACTATTAACTAGGGCAATTTTAAAACATCGACCATGTCAGAAGCACTAACAACCAATAAAAGACCAGGCTGAACTCAGATTCACGGATGTTTAAAATCAATAACATGGTCCAGAATGCTTTCTGTACACATATGCTTAGCGTTTGAGGGCTTTTTTTTAACATCATGAGGACAAGAGAAACTGTCAGTTGTCTCAAAAGCTGTGCAAACAAAAGTCTCGGGTGCCTTCTGAATTCTGCTTTCTGTTCTTAGTTTCACTGCACCACCCACAGCTTCTTTATACTAAAGTAGCCTCGTTCTTCCTTCATGTTTATACCTTTCAAACATCTGTAGCTCACTCTTCTGTCCCTCATGCAAGATAAAGCATCCAGGAGGTAAAATAACATTAAAAATGGAAACTGGAAAAGAAGACACTACCGGAGGTACTGACTGATCCATCAGGACCTGAATAGCATTTAAAAATAAAGATAATAAATATTTTTAAATTCTTTCCCTGAAGGAGAAATAAAATTGTGTACTCTCCTCTTACTCTGAAACAGATGGCTATGTAAGTAAATACAACTTATATCTTACCTATAATAACCATCTTTTTGATGACATTTAAATGCATTATTAATGCTTGGGAAATAACAGCGATTAACATCAAGAGCGATGTTAGAAAGTTTAAAAGTTTAATAGTTTTATTCTAATAAAATAAATCTAGATGCAACCCCCACCAAAGAATTCAGAAAAATACCGGCACCACTCAACACAGGACTGACTTTTGAAGCTCTTAAAATTTTCAGAGAAATCATATATGGGTCACGAACCACACAGAGCTTATGAAGAGAAACACTGGGAACAATGAACCTTTGGGGAGAAAATGGAAGTAGCTTTCAATGTAGCTTTAACAACTGGTCCCTCTATTGTAAAGAGCTAAAATTTCAGCTATAATAAATTTGACAGCAATCCATTTATAGTAAAGTCCTAACTGCTTTCATGGGGACTGGTTCTGTGAACCTTTCCAATGACTGAGAAAATTCAATAGTGAATCCTAGCTGAGACAGCCAAGGCGAATAGAGCCGAACAGTGGGATACACGTACCCTGCTGTCTGTCTGCCACCTGAAAACAAACCCCAATGCTTCCAGGAGCATTGCACTGTCATCTTTGTGTTTTTAGCAAGATCTCATTTAGCTGTGGAATAAGCCACTGGGGCAAAATTGTATCAGCTGGGCTGAAGAGAAAGTCTATAGAACATACAATCCTTCCCAAACCTGCCAGATGATATCTAGAACACTGGAGCATTCTTTCACATCCTCCTTTTATCCACTCAGACCCAATACCATGAAGAAACTGTCATATATGCTCAATAAACAAGCAAGCTGGAGAAGGATCTTGGGCAAGATATAAGTTGACAGAAAAGAGAGACGGAAATTAAGGATTTCTAGATGACCATGACAATGATGATGATGGCTATTCTTGAACTCTTATTATATGAGTCACTATTAAAAATGCTTACAAGTAGTTTCTCAATTAATCTCTACAACAGCCCCATGAGGCACTATTATTATCCCAATTTGACAGATGATTAAATTGAGGCACACAAGAGTTAAGTAACATGTCCAAGACCACATAGAGAATACACACAGGAAACGGGATTTATTCCAAGACTTTGACTACAAAGCCCAAGCTCCTGACTACCAGATTGTCTTCCTTACATGTCACCTGGGACTTACATCCTGAGAGAAATAAGGAAAGCACAGACCTGATCTGCAACACTTCTCTCATTCTTTCTCATCCTGATGCAAAAGAAAAGCACTTCGAAACTTGAGCAAAATCACTGCTCTGTGCTTTAAGGTTTTCTGATCCATCCTCTTCGCCTGCTCACCACTTCCACCATGTAAATTTAACATGCTTTGGACTAATCTGACTCTCAATCAACCTCATATCAAAAGTCAAGCCTGAACATCAAAGTATTAGGGGGTGGGGATGGGGCAGAAAGCAAAAAAAATTATTAAGAAGGACAGGCTGATGGGGGAAGATGGGAAGCCTTAGGCATTAGACACTGCCATTTTGGATCTTCCTCTTCCCATATATGTTTGTGTCTCCTGAATAGTATGTTAAAGGACAGATATAAACTGCTGATTGATCCCATCTAAGAATTATCAAATTGGTAAATGGTAGACAAACAGACAACCCTAGGGCCTTAACTTGGCTCTAAAAAGGTTCTTCCATCAGAAAACCATTTGAATTTAAGAGCAGCATTAGGAAGAAATGTGAGAAAGAGAATCTTATATTGATGAAGCCAGGCTTACTTCATCCAATGGAAATCTGCTTAATATGGCCTCAAGCTTATACCCTCTCTCATTCCCCTCTAAGTCAGAGGTTACCTGGGATTTGGGGATTGAGTGTCCACTGAAAACAGCAGTGGGGAGTGACAGAAGGCTTGCAGTGGGGTCAGGAGACTGAGTGGAGTCTCACTCGCCAATTGGCCAAATGAAATGCAGATGAGCCAATTAGATAGCACGATTGCTGAAGTACCCCTCAGTTCTAAGAGTCTCTGATTCTGCAAGAGGACTTCAACATGATCGGTCTTTGCTTATAAAGTTAAAGACTAGAAACAGAATGGGTAAAATTTGAATGTTAATAATGACAAAAGCCATAGTCCAGCCTTCCATTGACTATTTCAGCTGATAGTTGCTTTCTATAAGCAAAGAATTGACATGAAAATCTAACTAGCCCAATTACCATGCTCAACTACTAGGCCATGTGAAGACTCCAAATGAATATATCCTTAGATCATTTTCCCAGTGCATTTCTATTCCTCACTCCTTGCCCTTCCCCCTAGGCTTTTATTTTTAGTATTTCTAAATTGTCCATATTTATTAGATGTCCACAGAAGTCCATATGGGAACTTGATTTAGTGAAGTCATAAAGGCGGGGGGGGGGGGGGGAGGGAAACGGCTGTCTTTTCCATATAAAAAAATTAAAGCATACATTAACAAGGAATGAAATTCTGACACATGGTATAATATGGATGAACCCTGAAAACATGCTGAGTGAAATAAACCAAACACAAAAGGACAAATATTGTATGATTCCACTTGATATGATATGAGATACCAAGAAGAGACAATTCACAGACATAGAAAGTAGACTGTGGAGCCCCAGTACCAGGGGCTGGGGAGTCAGAGAATGGGGAGTTATCACTTAATGGACACAGAATTTCTATTAGGGATGACGAAAAGTTCTGCAAGTGGACAGCGATGGTGGTAGCAACAAAGTAGTACATGTGAATGTACTTATGCCAACAAATTATACACCTAAAAATGGTTAAAATGGAAAATACTGTGTTATGTATATTTTATACTACAATTTTAAAACTGGAAAAAATCCAAGTATGTAGTGTCTGCTTCACAACTGTCTAAAATGAAAAAACTTGCCTCCAAATTTCTTCTTGAAATATTTTAAATAGAAGTAGATTGTAAGTTTTATGGGGACAGGGACCAGCTCTGTTTTACCTGTTACACAGTAGTTACACTGTTACACAGTAGACTCTCCATAAATGTTTGTTTAATAAATAGATGATGAAAAGAAAATAGAGGAAGGAGTCTCCTAAGGAGAAAAATATAAAAAGCATCAAATTTACTTATTCATGAGAAAGTATAACAAGGCATACTCCCGAGAAAAATACCAAAGCTACTACTCTAAGCTCCTTCAGGGAAGGCAGTGTATCTATTTCATCTACACTTCCTTCACAGCACGTCTTATGATGTCTTACACAGAGTAGATGGCTGATAAATGTTTGCAGAATGAGGAATAAAAAATTAATTGTAGGACTTCCCTGGTGGCGCAGTGGGTAAGAATCCGCCTGCCAATGCAGGGAACATGGGTTCAAGCCCTGGTCCGGGGAGATCCCACATGCCCGCGGAGCAACTAAGCCCGTGCACCACAGCTACTGAGCCTGGGCTCTAGAACCCGTGAGGCACAACAAGAGAAGCCACTGCAATGAGAAGCCCATGCACCTCAACGAAGAGCAGCCCCCACTCACTGCAACTAGAGAAAGCCCGTGTGCAGCAACAAAGACTAATGCAGCCGATAAAATAAACAAACAGCCTTGTAAATTAAAAAAAAATTGATTATAAAATCTATGTCATACTATTTCCCTTTTTAAAAATTGCTACTTTTTGGCAAATGTACAACTCATTCTGTCACAGGGTGAAAAAAATAAACCTCACAGTTTACACAAAGTGAAGGCAAAAATATAAATAGCTAGAACACATCACTCTCAGGAAAAGAAACAGCAAACACAGGGCACATTATCTTCTGAGTAGGAAAAAAGTTTGGCTTTTTTTTAAAGGAACAATTAAAGTATAGAAAAGAATAGTTTATAGTTCATCTTGATTTTTTAGGAAATAATAAATGGTTAAAATAAAATTTGAACTCTCTTTGGAAGAAAATCCAAATATTCATTCCCCAAAATCAATATCCAACCTTTACAATAAATAGTTGTGAACACAGAAAAATATTTAAGGCTCCCTCCCCCCTCCAAAAAATTTCTAGTGAACCCAAACATTCTCAATATTTCTCTCAATCAGCCTATCAAGTAATCCGGTTTCTTTCTTAAAATACTTATGTCACAAAATTATATACAACTGGCTTGTGGCCAATGTGCCACATCAAGTTACTGATGATTTTCTCAACTAAGATTCACTAGCTACATCATTTACATTTTATGTGAAGTACTCAAAGTATACATAAGAAGAATATTTTTAAAGCAAAAAAAAAAAAAAAAAAAATCAAATGCTGACATGTTTAACATCCAGTACCTATAAAATAGATGGATCCTTATCAACTCACCAGGACCATGTAATGTAGTAGTCTCACTCTGAACAATATTAAAACATGTCCTTCAACTTCAACCACCTCCAACCCTAATACAGTGTGCCCGCTAATAAAGGAAATAGGAATTCAACCTCTGCAGATATCAAGGTTTACATTTCTGTCTCTCAGTTGTTATCTTCTCCACGAGCAGGTAAGCATCATTTCGGAGGAACCTGTGTGCTGCCCCGGTCCTTCAGGCATGCAGGAGTTCTCCATTAGCATCCAAAATGCTAACCGTCCACACAGAGTCAGCACTTCAAGCAGAACTGCATGAAGGATTAACACTTTCGTACATGAAAGCATAACCACTACAGGTGTAATGAGGCAAAAAACCAGTACACTGACCTCTGCCAGGCAGCACACACTTAGAGCAGGTGCATTTCTGTGCCAGAGGGAGGGGGTGGGAGGAGCAGGGAGGGATCCCCAGATCCCTAACATATTAGAGATGTTTATTGCACTCAGAGAGAATCCAGCTAATTCACGGACATCAGTTTACCCAAATGAGAAAAGTGGTCTCTCGTCCTTCACTGGCTTGACTCAGAGGGCATTCAGCCAAGCATAGCCAAGCAAAACAATCTGTAAGATCTCTCTAAGCTACAATAAATAAGACGAGTTTCAGAATAAAGAGGAATCAGCTATGGCAAAGAAGCACAGTCGCAAACCTTTTCCTCATCGTATTGCTGCTACTGCTGTTTACCAACTACAAGCAGTAGCCTCGGGAACCTCAAGAGACTCTCCTATGGGTAACCTCCTGTCAGATCTTGAGTTTAAATAGCCCCCTGATCAATCTGTGATGTTTTTGGCAGTTAAATAGAAGGGGGTGAGTAAAATGACATGCACAAAATGAATCCTTTTCAAGTTGTAAATGAGTGAGTCAGGATTCAGACTTGCTGAGATGCTCCAAATTAAAACCCCTGCTCTAATTTTAAGCATGCTCCGTCTTACCGTTTTGCTGTTGTGTCTCTCAGGCTCGAATCACCTGGAACTCTTTAACATGTCTCTAGCAATGTGTTTGCACCAGGCCAGGCTCATACAGCAACTGAATTCACATCTTTCTGCACTAGCAAGCTGAAATGGTACGGCCGTACTACAACCAAGAAAGGGGGAAGCAAAAGCAAAAAAAAAAAAAAAGAGAGAGAGAGAAAGAAAAGAAACAGCACCCAGATATCACCTAGAGAAGCTAATCTTAGTGGAATAAGACCAAAAATGGTTCAGAAGAACACAAAGGACGTGCTAACATTCAGTATCAATAGCTTTAACAGTTTCCATTTTTTTCCCAGAAGAATCTAAATTTTTTTTCTGCGAACACGATGGACTTGCCTGTGGAGTTCCCAGGAAGGCAGAGTAACCCGGCTCTGCAGCAGCAATGCAGCCAAAGTAACCGTGCATATGCTGTCCAGGCAATTCACAACACACTGTCTCTTTAGAAAGATATTGATTTGCAATGCAGGGCTGCTTCAAAAGAATACAGAATGGGAGCCAAACAGCTAATGGTGATTGCACAGGCAGAAAAACAGTTAATCAAGGGGATGCACCTCATCATGCTCAATTCAATTTTTTAAAAGCACGGGGGGAAGCCTGTAAGTGTCTTGAGTGACAACCCCATTAAACAGTAATCTGAAGTCCTACAGAAGGCCAAGTTTAGGCTACCATCATTCGTGCTGCAAAAGCCACTAAAACAGTTTAATGTGTCTATGTGCATAGATTTGTCATATGCAAATGGGGCATGATGAGAACTCTAAAATAACCATGCACCAAATACGTGAGGTTAAAAAAAAAAGAAAAGAAAGAAAATGCACAGGTGTAGCATTTGCGGAACCAAAGTGATAAAATACATAGTTATGAGCCTGCAGAATTCTTGATGGAGTTAGAGCTCATATCACCCTCAAAAGTAAAATATCAACACAAACCAGATCTCACAATCCTTAGGCTAATTGTGTCAAGTCATACCACACGGTGCTGGGTAGCAAGGAAGGATACCACACAGCTACTCTCATAGCGACCCCTGCAGGAGAGTGGTTGATCTACAATTCATCCTTGCTTACAGTTATTTCCTTTCCTCAAAAACCAGAATCACAAAAGGGCACAAATTAGATTAAGACACAAAGATACAACCAAGAAATACATTAGGCAAGAAATTTAAAGTCTGGCATGAAATCTGACCTCATAGATATTCACTTAATTAAGAAATGAAAGTACAAGAAGAGGTAACTGTGGAGTCAAATATTCCTATAGCTCCCAGGACTAGGTGCATACTTATAATCAAAAATCTCCAGGAAAAGAGCTTTCCCTTCACATCTCAATTGGTTTAAAGGAATAATCTCCCGCATCCCCCACTTGCATCCCGCCATCTTCACCTTCATCTTTTCGAATGGCACTGGGAGGATACTGAACTTTATTTTTCTGCAACACAAATCTCATCCAAAAATCTTAAGAAAAGTTCTTCAAACACAAATATGATGTACTCTGCTCTCCACCAAAGCCAAGAAAGAAAGCCTTAATAATCGAAAACTATTGCGTTATATGAACATTGTTTCTGGGCAGCAGACTTCACTTCAACAAGTCTTTCAAGAATCTGGAGTTGTGTTTGTGATTGTGCAAGCCTCCAGCCCACAAAGAATCTTCTTTTTCAGAACCAAGAGCTCTTCTTATTTGAATCATTTAAGATTTAACCACATGCTGCCTCACAAAACTCTCTTGTAGTACGGGCATTTTCCCCATTTGAAGGCCTTTGAGGAACAAACCCATCTCAACTTCACCTTTTTGGTTTTTTTTTAAGCTCCTCTGTAGCACACAATACAATCCTAAGCATCTAGCAAATTCTTTAAAAAATTTAAAGAATTAATGAATTTCCCAACTCCATATATTAGGGCATAGATAATCTCCCCTTGCGTATCATTCAATGTTCCCTGACAAAAATCCATGTTAGAAGTGTTACCTGTAGTCACTCCATTTAAGTAGTTCCTACATGTTTTTTCTATAGACTTGGTAGATAAGGGCATGTACAGTGCTTGTGTTCACTAAACTATTCTGTATAAAAACCAACAAACGTAACACAATAATCTTCTCCTTTATGCTTTCATTTATTCATTCAACAATATGCACTGAGGCACCCAGCAAAGTGAGCACCTGTGTTCTCTACATTCAAGGAACCCAATGAGTGGTTAAAAATAAAGCAAGTGACTACAACATACTGAAATGAGCACTTAACTGGGTACAAATGATGTTTCCTGGGTGGCTCACAGAACACTTCACTGAGGAAGCAACATAACACCGGGGCTTCCAAGCACGGTCCAGGAGGGGATGGGCATTTGAGGGACAGCAGGACAGGACTGAAGGATCAGAGGCCTGAAAGTGGAAGCTGTCTGAGGAAACCACCGAGCGATACATACGGTGGTGGCAGGGGGGAGGCCCGAGGGAGAGATGGCCCAGTGCCAGAGCAAACCCCCGTGTAAGCCATGCTAGGAAGTGAGGGATTTTATCCTGCAGGAAGTTGCCATTTAACCCAATAGGAAGGCACTACAGGACTGTAAGCAGAGGAGTGTCTGGATGGGATTTTTCACTTTACGACAGAGGGATGGGGTATAAACGGGTAAAGAAGGGACGGTGGGCAGGCCACTTGGGAAACTAAGACGATAGTTCAGTCAAGACCTTGAACTAAAGCAATGAAAATGAAGATGGAAAAGCAAAGGAAGTGAAAGACAACCAGGATGAGTTACCTCTTGACTAACCGGACGGGAGGCGGCTCATGGAAAGAAAAGAAATCCAAGCATGGCTCTGAATTCATAGTACAATCGGGAGAAAGGCGAGGTCATAAACTAAAGGGGTAAATACAGGAAGAACAGAATCTTGAGGAAGAGGGGACATGATCAGGAGTTCACTTTTCTGCGTCCTGAGTTTTAGATATCTCTGGAACATCCGAGTGGACATGATGAGCAGGCAGAGACATAAGGGTCTGGGGTCCAGGAAAAAAAAAGATCAGAAGTTCACTTACACATCTCCGGTCAGGGTTTCCTGAAACAAAGCTGAGCCAGGCTTCCTGCTCACCTAACTTACGGAGGACATGCTCACAGAGACAAGGAGGGAGGAGGCAGGACAGGGACGATGGGAGGAAGCCGAGGAAGGGTGCGGCCTGTGGGGAAACGACGGCGCCCAACGCTGGTCCCAGCGAAGCAAGAGGGAGGCCCTGGGTACCTCTGGCCAGTACCACTGACTGAGGCCCACAGAGGAAGGGCCGCCCTGCACAGCCGCGGCACCCGCGGGGCTGGGGAGCCTGCGTGGGGTGCCCACCGCACTCACCACACTAGGCTTCCATGTCTCCTTCCCAAAAAGCTGACTCCCGCCTCGGGAATCTTTGTCTCTGCTGTTCTCCCCGCCCAGCACGTCGTTCCACAGCCAGCACCTTCCCCTGACTCAGGTGCACCTCAGGTATCTTCTCCTCAGGGCCCCCCGGAGCGTCCCTCTTCCCTTGTTGCCCCGCCCGCCGCATCACACAGCACTGCTTTGGTTCAATATCTAATTTATTTATTAGTTTGACTTCCTCCCTCACTAGAATACTAACTGTTCAAGAGCCTGGACTGCTACTCATTTGTTCTCCTGTGTTTCCCCAGCCCCTAAAACAGCCCTCAGTACTTGTTATATAAATAAATATTAGAAGGATCTGCTGATGACAGTAGTTGAAACATATTCTGTGGACTCTGTAGAAGGCAAATGGATGGGGAGCTTGAGAAAAGTGTGGGAAGAATGTGTGGGGAAAAAAATAGCGTCAACAAATGTATGCAATTATACAAGAAGCTTGGCCATAGAAGAGAAGTAAAGATAGAGGCGGAGGGCAAAGCTGGGGGAAATTAATTATTATGGTCATATCTTGCAGGCTTCATCATCTACTGCTATTAAGAATATCTTTATTAGGGAACATTGATATGTATATAAAACCACACCACAGAAGAACAATAGTACAGATAAAAATAAATGGTCCAGGGCTTCCTAGGTGGCGCAGTGGTTGAGAATCCACCTGCCAATGCAGAGGACACGGGTTCGATCCCTGCTCTAGGAAGATCCCACATGCCGCGGAGCAACTAAGCCCGCGGAGCAACTAAGCCCGCGCACCACAACTATCGAGCCTGTGCTTTAAAGTCCGTGAGCCACAACTATTGAGCCCATGTGCTGCAACTACTGAAGCCCACGCGCCTAGAGTCTGTGCTCTGCAACAAGAGAAGCCACAGCAATGTGGAGCCCGCGCACCACAACAAAGAGTAGCCCCACTCACCGCAGCTACAAAGAAAGCCCGTGCACAGCAAAAAAGACCCAACACAGCCAATAAAATAAATAAAATAAAATAAATTTTAAAAAAATAAAAATAAATGGTCCATCTTCAAAGAGAAGAGACAAAAAGCCTTTCGTAAAAACACCATCTCAGTGGATACAGAGGGAAAGACGAGAAAGAAACTGACAAAAATACTAGTTACTAACATCTATTTTGGTAATTTTTTTGCAATAAACAAAACCTGATTCCTTGAAATACCTGCCTTTATAAAAAATTTTTAAAATCCTAAAAAATATTACACACTTCTCTGACATTTTAAATGGTTTATAATAAACAAAATCTAATCTTCAATTGATGATGGGATCAATTACAAAATCAGTGACAGCCATCAGGGTCTAAAGGCAGGTATACAGGGCCACTGCCTCCTAATCTCAATAATCGACATATATGAGGAGTTCCTCTGCTTCATCGTGATGGTTCATCCCCTCTTTGCCAGCAGGCTTCCCTTCTTACGGCTGTAAATGTGCCACTTCCTTCTAATACCACCACACCCTTCTCAGTCTTGCCATAGGCTTCTTCAATCATCCCTGTCCTGGGCAACTTAGATAAAGAGGCTCATTAGAAGACTGTGTGACTAGAGGTCTGAGGCAAATGATGTGGTCAAAACAGAACTAGGAACTCTCTCCCGAGTGGAGAAATATTAGCCTAGGCACCCACTGACCACAGGCTTTATTGTATGGGCTTTGTGGTACTTCTCATCTGTGCAGAAACTCTTTTCATATCAACCTACCTGGAGCTATCTCAGACATATGAGGCTGCCAGATGTCCAACCTTCACAAGTAGGGTCTTACAGAGAGATGCAGCCAAAGAAAACTAAACCTGAAGAAAAAAGTACTTGGAAAAAAGGATAGAGACAGGCTCTTTTTTTTTTAACTGAAAAAAGACAAGAAAACATTAAATAAGAAAAGTTTTTAAAGATTAGGAAAGGGGTAAGAGAAAAGGCTACTTTATGCATATAAATTTAATACAAGTCACCTACTTTATGAATTAATTTAATTAAATCTTTAAGTCTAAAGGAGGGAATATATCTTGTTTTATTTTGAAAAGTGATAAAGATTGAAATTTCCCCAAAAGAGGTTCAATTTCAAGTTATAATAGTTCCATGTAACCCTAGCAATTTCTTTCTTTTGTAAACTTTTACAGTGAAATGTTCACATTATGATTGATTTTCAAATGTTCATACTGTTTTAGTAAACCTAAACCTAATTTTTTAATAAGCCCTAAAATTTTTATGACAATTCTTCTCCACTGGTGTCAGTCATCACTTATATTTCCATATATTCAGAGAAATGTTATTTACCTAAAATACTTTCTCAAATGATGTGAATGACAAGGGGTTATTAGTCTCCAAAATATACAACAGCTCATACAACTCAATATCAAAACAAACAAACAAACAAAAACAACCCAATCAAAAAATGGACAGAAGATCTAAATAGACATTTCTCCAAAGAAGACATGCAGATGGTCAAAAGGCACATGAAGTGATGCTCAACATCACTAATTATTAGAGAAATGCAAATCAGGTATCATCTCACACCAGTCAAAACAGCCAACACAAACAGTCTACAAATAATAAATGCTGGAGAGGGTGTGGAGAAAAAGGAACCCTACTACACTGTTGGTGGGAATATAAATTGGTACAGCCACTATGGAAAACAGTATGGAGGTTCCTTAAAAAACTAAAAACAGAGCAATCATGTGATCCCGCAATCCCACTCCTGGGAATGTATCCAGAGAAAACCATGATTTGAAAAGACACCTGCACCCCACTGTTCACTGCAGCACTACTTGCAATAGGCAGGACATGGAAGCAACCTAAGTGTCCATCAACAGATGAATGGATAAAGAAGATGTGATATATTTATACAGTGGAATATTACTGAGCCATGAAAAAGAATGAAATAGTGCCATTTGCATGGACGGACCTCAAGATTATCATACCAAGTGAAATAAGCCAGACAAAGATTAAATATCATATGATATCACTTGCATGTGGAACCTGAAAAAAAAAACCCAATACAAATGAACTTAAATACAAAATAGAAATAGACCCACAGACATAGAAAACAGATTTATGGTTACCAAAAGAGAAGGGCAGAGGGATAAATTAGGAGTTTGGGATTAACATGTATATACTATTATACATGAAATAGACAACCAGCAAGGACTTCCTGTATATCACAGGGAACTATACTCAATATTTTGTAACAACCTATAAGGGAAAAGAATCTGAAAAAAAAAGATATATATGTACGCACAACTGGTCACTTCGCTGTACACCTGCAACTAACACAACATTGTAAATCAACTATACTTCAATTAAAAAACAAATTCCTCAAAATACTGTGAAATTCTGGAGGAGTTTGAATTGAATGTTTAAAAGCCATTTCTTAACCACAGACCAAAAACATCCACATGTTACTTCATGGAAACTTTGGGATTTTCTTCTTAATGTTACACAATTTTGAGTGTTTTCTAGATTCTGGAGGGAAAAAAAATTTATCAGTAAATATGAATAATCCTATCAACCAATACATTTGTTCCTGAAAAAGTTGCATTCTGTTAAATTGCACCCTGAAACAAGGTTATTTACTGGGAAAATAAGATTGAGGGCAGACCATTCAAAACTTGTGCATCCAGAGCACTAATTTAAAGAAAAAAGTCCTTAAAACACACCCACACGGGCCATATCCTCTTCATCTCTGCATTCCCTACAGTGCTGATATTAGGTCTTGCATACAATAGATGCACTATAAATGTTTCTTGGCTAGAGATAAATCCCGTGCTTGTCCCTGTGCAGTGCAGAAAACATGTCCAGGTGAAAAAAAGTTCAGTTATGAACTACATTTTAGGTTGGAAATTAAAAGTCCAAAAACAGAATTAGAGCAGGGGAGCTTTAGATTGTGTTTGTTAAAAAGCAGTGTAGAAGGCTGAGAATCATGAATAAGAACAGAAACATGTAGATACAGGTTACAATAATTAAAAGGCCTATTTTCGCTTATATTTCAAAAATCTGATGTCTGATCACAGTTCTGCTTCTATGCAAGGTTTCAGCCTAATCCATCTTAGGGAACAATTTTCCTCCTTCCTGTATGTTGTGTTTCCTGGTGTGTGTCCTCAATTACCCTGGGTAACATCCTGTTTGCATCTCAGTCTTTGTTTCTCCTTTTCTAATCCCTGTCACATAAGACTTGTGTTTGCACTAAAACATATTACCTGGCTTCCACATACATACACACACACACATTTATGTACTTAATCATTATTCAGGTGATATATCAAATGCATAGGCATTTACATAGCCCAGTATAGTTTTTTCTATTAACATATGAGCAGAAACATAACCAGACTTTTGATGTGGTATGAAACGGAGCAGGGGAACCCAGATGTAAAAGAGATTTTATTATGACCACATTCACAAAAGAACAGTATCAGAGACTTCCAAACATGTACAACGAATACGATCTGAGAAATGTGAATTAAATTATAAGATTTCAGTCGCTAACACAAAATCCTCAGGTAGCAGAAAGAAGAAAGGCAAAGGCATCGAGAAAAGATGTGAGGGTTTTCTCTCTTCCTGATGTCAGGATTCCAGTAAGGACAGAGGCTACAAATCCATGACCATCAAAAACTTCTTAAGGAGCTAAGTTTCTCTCTCTCTCTCTCTCTTTTTAACTTCTCTAAGTTTTTGAGTTAACTATGAAAAGAGGAGAACAAGTTTTCCAGTTCAGGGTTATAAGTCAGCTTTATCGCTTTTAGGGACTTTATCCCAGCTTTCTAAAATTTCACTTGGTTAGAAAATCAGAAGAATCCCAAAAGGAAGAAAACTTTCTTAAAAGAGCTTGTCAAATAGACACACAGAAATAACTTTAAATTATATCTGGCATTTTTAAAACTATAAATACCCTACCAGTGATCTAATATGTACTTTAAAATATTAAAACCAAAAGTATTCATTAAGTAATTTGCTTCCTTTGTCTCATCTACACGCTTAAGGAATGAAATGAAATAGGATGCTAGGCCATGGGAAAGAATGAGTAACAACGCTGCACATTCAACAGTAAACACTCATGATAATGAGAAGATAACCAACTGGAGAAATTCACAACTGAAATGAAAATATGTGCTTCTGTGTAATCTAATCAACTTTCCTGTGGAAAATATCTTAGTATTTGCCTTTTCAAGCTAATACAGCTATAATTTAGATCATTCTGAAGCCACATGGACATCATCCTCAAAGAAGAGAAAGCAAACCAAAGTGATCATTAGTCTAAAGAAAAATCATCATGTGATCATATAACCAGACCAGTCTCACTGGTGCAACAGAGAATGAGGTTTGCTGCAAAAATGCATTAAGTAACAGGGATATCAACAGCTCTGAAATGCTTTAACTTCCCCCTACACTCATTTTGTACCCAGTAAACAGTGACAACAGCAGCACACAAATATTGGTTGAATCCTTTCTACTTCTCCTTGTGAAATGTTCTTCTTGAGTGGTTATTAAAATAAGATAGTTCCTGTTTCCAAAAAGAAGTAGAACCAATTGCTCTGAATGGCCAGTACATCGTTTCTCTTTGCCTACAATGATTCCTCCCCTGATGCCATCCACCACAGTCTAGGGAGGGCTGGGCCCTGTCTAGGGGCAGACAAGGGATCCAACTTACGGCAGTCATTCCCTGGGACTTTTCCAACCAGAGCTGAGTTGCACCCCACCTCTGCACCGCTGATGGTGGCAAAGCAGACAAAGCATCAGCTTAGAAGCAGCCAGTGCCTGTGTCTCTAGCCCTGCAGAAAAACTGGACAGGGATCCTGAACTACCAAGTACTAAAAGTAAAGATGAGGGCAAGAGAGACAGCACCGATAACATGGAATCCCTGGTCCTAGCCCTCGGGGACCAACTGCCTGGTTGCCTGACTTTCTAAAACGTGGCTGTCAAGTCCTTGTTTCTATTCTGCCACGCTATCCTCCCAATATATCTCATTTTTCTCTTTAGTGATTTCAAGTTGATTTTCAGTTCTTTGTAACCCAGAGTGCTAGTGTTAGTACACATGTAAATACATGTACAAAAGAATGCGGAGCTACTGTGAAGCACTAATGCCAGAGCCACAGCTAAGTAATAATAGATGTGTTGCTTTAAACGCTAGGAAAAGAGGATTTAAGGTTGATGTTGACTTACATGATGGCAGGAAAAGAGGGTTTAATAGCAGTTAAAGGTTTTTACAAAGCTATCTCACAAACCTACTATATATACTTCTATAAATTTTTACTAAATTATCATACATATTAAAATTATTTATTCTTACAGTTTACGGGGGAAATTATACCACTGCTATAAGTCATGGAGTACGACCTATTAATCAGTTATTTGCACCCGTAGGATGCCTGAATGTTTGGACCAATTACTTTCATCAGGCATCCAAGTTGCAATGATAGCATATACTCAAATTTTAGGCACAGCACCTACAGGGAAATAAACTGACTTAGCCTTGTAGATACCACTTATAAATTGTTGGCACCTCTAAGTAGCTAAGAAATGTCATAGGAATTATGAAAGGGAAATCAGTTTGTTATACCAACCCTGGGCTTTAAAGATTTCTGGCCATGAAGGAAAGACGGTTATTAAAAATTAAAGAACTAACAGCAAAGGGATTTTGGAAAAAGCCACAAAAGTACACTAGGGACCGGTGGTATGTAAAGAAAGTGCTAAGAAGACATAAAGCAAACTATATTTTCTGTATTTCATTACAAAAGGATTTTTTTTCACGTTCAGTTCATTTACCAACCATTTACTGAACTTGGTATTAAGCATTATAGGGGGTATCAAGATGAATGAGACACAACTGCTCTCACAGATGCTTACACAAATAAATATAACACAAGAAAGAATTGCCATAGAAGAAGTAAAGTAAAATACTATGAGACTTCAGTATGAGGGAGGCCCCAGAACATGGGAGGCCTCTGAATGATGGATCAAGCAAAATCGGCAGATTCTCACATTAGGTAATCAAATTCTGAATACTAGAGTCACAAAGAGCTCAATAGGTAAGATGCTGGGGGGAAATGTATATCCAAAGACTAGCAATGATCACTCTTAGCACAATAATTGTTATTGATACTTGGATGTGATTTGATAATTTAACAAAGCACTTTTGTAATACTGTAGGAGCACAGCCTAGAAAGAGTTGAACAATTTCCGTGACTTGAACCCTCATGAACAATGCTTCTTTTCTCCCCTCTGGTGGAAGATTATTTGGATGGACTCCAAGGACTTCATGTCCACTGCGTGCCCATATGGTTCAAAGATGTGTTTTATCCTAGTTACCCTGGACACAGACAACCAAACTCTTTTTTCATATTGCTTAAGGAAAACTGAGCATTGAGAACTGTTGCAACACCAAGTCACAGGGAACTCAGGATCATCTTCACTTCTCATTCCTTCCCCAATATTAATGCTAATTTAGGGAAGGTGGAGTTTTACTTGCCACAACACAAAGGCCAAATCGATCAACCCAGTTCTATCAATCCTACCCTGAGAATGTAAATTGATACAGCCACTATGGAGAAGAGTATGGAGATTCCTTAAAAAACTAAAAACAGAACTACCCTATGTTCTACCATATGACCCAGCAATCCCACTACTGGGCATATACCCTGAGAAAACCATAATTCAAAAAGATACACGTACCACAATGTTCACTGCAGCACTATTTACAATAGCCAGGACATGGAGGCAACCTAAACATCCATAAACAGATGAACGGATAAAGAAGATGTGGCACATAAATACAATGGAATATTACTTAGCCATAAAAAGGAACGAAATTGAGTTATTTGTAGTGAGGTAGATGGACCTAGAATCTGTCATACACAGTTAAGTAAGTCAGAAAGAGAAAAACAAATACCATATACTAATGCATATATATGGAATCTAGAAAAATGGTACTGATGAATCTAGTGGCAGCGCAGGAATAAAGATGCAGACCTAGAGAACAGACTTGAGGACACAAGGGAGAAGGGGAGGCTGGGACGTAGTGAGAGAATAATGTTGACATATATACACTACCAAATGTAAAATAGATAGCTAGTGGGAAGTTGCTGCATAGTACAAGGAGATCAGCTCGGTGTTTTATGAGGACCTAGAGGGGTGGGATAAGGAGGGTGGGAGGGAGATTCAAGAGGGAGGGGATATGGGGATATATATATACATATAGCTGATTCACTTTGTTGTACAGCAGAAACTAACAATGTTGTAAAGCAGTTATACTCCAATAAAGATGTATTAAAAAAAAAAAATCCTCCCCTGAAGCACCTGATTCCCTCAGTAGTCACTGTTTCTCCTGATCATTTAAGGAAGACTCAGTCCACATAGAAGTTTTTTTAAAAATAATAATTCAGTTCATACTTCTTGACTGACCCCATCACAATTAGTTCCTTCTAGGGCACAGAGTAACTACAGCACCAGCAGGACCACCTGACTTCAAGGAACTACAACCTGGTGGTGATCCACCCTGGTCAAGATATTTCCTCTCACGTCCACCATGGCTCTTTAACTCAGAACTCTGAGAAATCAAACAGGTTTTTTTTGTTTTTTGTTTTTTGTTTTTAAGCTCTTTATTGGAATATAATTGCTTTACACTTTTGTAGCAGCTTTTGAGGGACACTAAAGTGAATCAGCTCTATTTATACATATATCCCCATATCCCCTCCCTCCCGCGACTCCTTCCTGCCCTCCCTGTCCTGGACCTCTAAGGCATCACCCATCATCAAGTTGATCTCCCTTTGTCAAACAGGTTTGATAAGGATAAAAGAGACAACATCACAGATGAAACCATATAAACAGGTACCCTGAAGCACTAATTTCAACATAAGCTGCAGAACAGCTAGATGGAGAACATGAGCTCAAGAAGCAGACAAACCAGGCCCTGGGCAAGAAACTTATACAGATAATAGTAGTAATAGTTTGTATACCTTAGAGGGCTGTTGCGAGGCTAACTGGTGTATAAACTGCTTAGAATAGTGTTCAGTAATTTAAAGGCTCTTGCAACCCAGTGATTAGGGTAGTATATTTAGGCATGACCAGATATAAGGCTTTAGGCATCACAGACAATCTTTTATCCCGGGGCTCTGACTTCTGCCTGAGGTCTGATATTGGTCCTCCTCCTCTTGGTTCAGATCAGCTTGGGCACTTGCTCCTGTATCATCAGCTGTGGGCTGTCAGACTCATTTGCTTGGTCACTTCTTAGGTCCATCGGTTCCTACTGATTCTTCTCCAGTACTTTTATTTCTAATTTTATTGCAAACTGGACTGTGCTTTGGCACCATTCCATGAAATTCAACCACTTATTCAAACACTTTTTTTTTAACAGCTATAGTACTGCCCTACAGCCTTTCTTGATATTTCCTTTGGCCAAAAGTAGAAGCTGCTATGTATTTACAGTTCTTTATGAGTTTTAATGAGAAAGTTTAGCTCATTCCCGATCTACCTCTCTATCTACCTCTATCAGTTTTCTTCCTTATCTCATTATCTATCATATTTCTCCATTGTAACTACAAAGATGCATCTAAAGAATCAAATCAGAAAAGAGAGCCCATGGTTACATAATGAAACTTTCAAGATAAAGTTTATTGCACAGAGTAAACCGATAACAAGAGATTTTACTATCAGGACACACAAGAGAAATTATGAAGCAGCGAGTGCTAGAAGAGGTGAGCTTTACATTTACTAACAGGAAAATCAGCCACATAATGTATTCATACCTGGCCGCTATTCAAAACTGGACAAGAGAAGATTTAAAAAAAACAAACAACAAACCTCATCAAGAATCAATTTTGCCAGGAGCAACCAAGTAACTTTTCAAATAAACAGGACTAAATTGGAAGGAACACATTTCAAAAAAATTGGGGGTGTTTTAAAATAATTGATGCCAGGGCTTCCTAGGTGGCGCAGTGGTTGAGAATCTGCCTGCCAATGCAGGGGACATGGGTTCGAGCCCTGCTCCAGGAAGATCCCACATGCCGCGGAGCAACTAAGCCCATGCGCCACAACTACTGAGCCTGTGCTTTAGAGCCCGTGAGCCACAACTATTGAGCCCACGTGCTGCAACTACTGAAGCCCACACGCCTAGAGCCCTGCTCCGCAACAAGAGAAGCCACGGCAATGAGGAGCCCGAGCATCGCAACGAAGAGTAGCCCCCACTCCCCGCAGCTACAAAGAAAGCCCGTGCACAGCAAAAAAGACCAACACAGCCAATAAAATAATAAATAAATAAATTAATTAATTAAAATAATTGATGCCAATCAGGAAGCAGGACTATGTTTTCTGAGATTGCACTATCGGATCAAAGAAGGAATAAAATCCTGAGGCGTCAGCTTTCAAAATATACACAAATAATTGGCTTTCTTATAAAAATTTGGAAAATCATCCATGACAATATCTATGTAGAAGCAGCGTCTACCCACATGTACTAAATCTCAATCAGAAGAACCCACCACCATTCTACTCTCTCTCTCATTTACAAAAATATTTGCCCTCTATGTGCAAGTAGCATAAGGTAATACAATCAAGAAATTGTATTTTAATAGCAGGTAAGAAATTTACAGGTAGAATTCAGTAGTGTGCTATCATCACAATTAGAATGAAATTAAAATGAAAATATAAACAGTAATAAAAAGCAATTCATGTTAGAACAGTCTATGCAAATACAGGTGAAAATACCACCACCACAGGATTCTGAAGAAGGCCTCTTCTCCAAGAGATCCCGCCAACACTGAAAAGGTAAGATAAGCGCATAATTGTGTGGGCAATTAATTTTAACTAAAACTAACCCTACCCATCAAAACAAACATCCAGTAGCATGTATCAGCTAATTTTCTTCAAGTATTTAAGTATTTTCAATTTCTTTTTAACAACTGGCACATCCATCCAACACCTCTTTTTATTGGGAAAATGTTTGATTCTTTTAAATCCATGCAGGTATTCTAAAAGAATTAGAATACTAAAACTGTCACCAATTTTGTTTCAGACACAGAAGTCCTCTCTAAAATTTTTATTCTGAAATTACTTCTGGCTCACAGAAAATCTCACACAGGGCAGTTCGGCTTTATACCAGTTCAAAGATACGGCCTGACATCTGAAAAGTTAAAGAAGAAAGCCACATCGTAAATGCACTGAAACCTGGTACTTTATTAAAAGATTTTAACACCACAGAGAACGTAAAAGGCTCTCTCTCTTTCCACGACAATTTTTGTCATTTTTACAGGGACTGTAAATACCAGAGCTAAGGAATGCTACAGCCACGGCATGTCTTCTTCTTTAACAAGAAAAGAGGGTAGGAACGAAACTGTCACGACTCCCAAAGTTATCTCCTACCTTAAATCTTCCTTGATCTCTGAACCCTCCCCCCCTTCCCTTCTCTGTTTCTTTTACACCAAAATTCCTCAAAAAGAGTAGTTAATCCTAATTGGCTCCGCTGCCTCCTCTCACTGTCATTCTTTGTTTTTTAAATTGAGATATAATTGACATATACTATTTTATTAGTTTTAGGTTTATAACATAATATGCTTGTGTATATACATATACACACATATATACGGCAAAATAGTTATCACACATCAGTACTAGCAATGAATTTTGACACCTTAAGTAAATGCAATAGCCAAAACTCCCTTTCATTCTTACATTCATTTTAATCACGCCTCTGTCCTTTCACTCCACCAATGGTCAGCAATGGCTTCCACTCTGCCAATTCCATGGGCACTTTCCTGGACCTCTCAACAGCAACTGACACACTTGACCACCCCCTTCACCCTTGGACTCTTTCTTCACTTGGGTCTCAAAGCTAGTTTTCTTCCTACCTCATGGGCTCTGCCTTCTCAGTCTCCTTTGCTAGAGGCTTCTCTTCCAAACCTCTAAAGATGGAGTTGCCCCAGGACTGGGACCATGGACCTCTTTTCATCTCTGTCCACACTCCCTCCTTAGGTAATTCAAAAGTCATGGTTCAGGGCTTCCCTGGTAGTGCAGTGGTTAAGAATCCACCTGCCAATGCAGGAGACACGGGTCCCATCCCTGGGCCAGAAGATCTCACATGCCGTGGAGCAACTAAGCCCGTGCGCCACAACTACTAAATCTATGCTCTAAACCCCGTGAGCCACAACTATTGAGCCCACATGCCACAACTACTGAAGCCCACGTGCCTAGAGCCCGTGCTCTGCAATGAGAAGCCACCGCAATGAGAAGCCCACACACCACAATGAAGAGTAGCCCCTGCTCACTGCAACTAGAGAAAGCCCGTGCTCAGCAATGAAGACCCAACGCAGCCAATAAATAAGTAAATACTAAAAAAAAACAAAAAAAATCATGGTTCAAATGGTTTAACCCTCATCAATACACTGAGGGTTCCCAAAGTTATAACTCCAGGCCCTACCTTTCCTTCATCCTCAGACTCACATATCCAACTACTTATGTGACAATTCCTTTCAGATATCTAATAGGAATCTCAAACTTAACAAGTCCGAAACCAAATTCCTGATTCCATACCTTCCCAACCCTGCTCCTCCCCACAACATCCTCCATTAGGCCCAACCATTAACACACTCAGTGTCTCTAGTCCAAAACCTGAGAATCCTTGACTGCTCTTTCTGATATCCTACAGCCAATCCAATGGCCAGTTCTCTTGGCTCTACTTTCAGCACATATTCCAAATCCAACCACTTCTCAGCACCTCCACTGCTTCCCTCCTGGTCCAAGCCACCAGGTATCTCTGGACAATTACAGCCTCCTAACTTAACTTTCTGCTGCTACTCTCCTATTCTTTTCCCTGCTCCAATCTACACACAACAATCAGAGTTTTGAAAATACCACACTGTCTTGCTGAAAAGCTCAGTGTCTGACTTAGAATAAAATGCTACACTCTAACCATGGCCAGCAAGGTGCTATCTTTCTGATCTCACCAGGCCCCTTGCTCACCATATCTATGCACCTTCCTGTTACTTAAGAATATTATGTCCCTCTAGATCTGCACCCTCTTCCTCCAGATATTCCCAACCATTTGCTCCCTCCCTTCTTACAAATCTACACTCAAACATCACCACAGAGATACCCTCCCTGGCCATTTTATCAACTGCCCTCCATGTCTCTCTTTCCCCTTTCCTTGCTTGGGCTTATATTCCTTGCAATTCTGCCCGACCATTATATTATATGTGTTTATTATCTGCTTCACATCCCCACTAAAGTAAAAGTTCCATGGTGACAGCGATTGCTCTATGTTGCTCACTCTTAAGCTTCCAGGGCTAAGAATAATGCCTGGCAAATAGTAGGTGCTCAAAAAATATTTGTGGGATGAATACATAAATGAATCACTTCTATACTCTGACTCATTTCTTACTGAGGTAGAGAATGTATATTTCAACGGTTTATTACTTTAATATATATAGTATAATGCCAAAAGGAGCCATTAAATATTTTTCAAGGTTTATTTTTAGAGCCTTGTAATGATAGCAAGGGGATTTTTAGACAGAAAGAACAGCATGGGAGCAACAAATAACGTAAGAAATATTATAACATACTTATGGGAAGATAAGGAGTTCCCTACAGGAAATCTAGGGAAAGTTGGGGGAGAAGAAAGCAGAGTAGGGAAAAGATGAGGCTTGGAAGGTGGCTGAAAGCAGACAAAGGGCAATCACCAAGGGTCTTGTGGGCCGGCCTGAGTTTGGAGTGTTATCTCGTAGGTAACAGGGACTCATAAGCAGCGAAACAGCAATCAGAATTTCATTTGAAAAAAATTACTCTGGTCACATAGATTATATAACCCATGTAATCATGTCTGTTCTTAGTTGAAGTAGCAACTTTGCTGCTCGAGGTCTACATAGACATAAGACATGACACATAAGTCTTAAATAATTATTTAACCCCTCTTTATACCTAAAAGGTATTCATAGTCTCTTGATCACAAACCTTTAACTAATTTTCCTAATGAAACATTTTCTCAGCACGTTCATATTTGAATATTTTCAATTTTTAATCAATTAGCTCTCTAATTCAAGAACACTTACATGACAGTCTTTAATTAATGCACAAAGAGTCTCATGTATACACAGTGAATCAGTTAACTTACAACACTAACTGTTAATACTATCTTGGGTAGTGAAATATTCAACAAGAAAATTCAATCATGGGTTTTTTTAATTAGTGAAAAACTGGCATCTGATCATTCAGATACCAAAACAGTCTAAACTTTATCCAATATAAACTTCCAGTTAAAGTAAAAGAGAGTCCAGTTTGTCTAGACAAGATGCATATAAAAAGTCCTGTATATTTAAGATTAAAACAGTAGCTTGATTTTAATATTCAAGAAGCAAAAGGACTTTAATATTCAAGGAAGCAAAATGACTCAGATAAATGAACAATGTATGGTAGGTATCAGAGCCAGCTTAAATAACTTCTTTCTGCTTAGTAAGCAGGTTTATGGTTAATACCAAGTCAGAGAGAGGATCTAGAAAGGAAATCATTAGGAAGAATAAACAAAGGCAGGACCCAAAGTCAATGAACAAGTGGATATTCTCTCCCTGGGACTTCTTCATGTCTGCCTGGGACATTCACTGAATTGAGTCTAGGGACAGAGAAGCAACACACCACAGTTACACTGCAGTGCAAACTAGCTCAATTTCTGCCCTCCCTATCCACTTCCCTAATAAGCCTTTCCTGGAAGTTTCCAACAACACAACCATGAGTGTATGGTGTTTGGGGAAAGCCAAAAAGAAAGGTATCTGCATAGCTATTCACTGCAAAGATTCAAATTACAGGAGTATGGGGAAACCCCTAAAGATGTCTGTCCCCAGCTGGGAACACTTACAGACTGGGTGTTAATCTTGGCCCACTTCCTCCAACCCTATGTGGGCATCACAGATGAGGGTGTATTCCGGGACTCACCGCCAGTTTATATAACTTATACAACTTCTGTTCCATAAATATTTAAGCATGAAGGAGCATAGATGTTTTCAATTTTAAAAACGACCTTTAGACATCAACCTTAATATTTACATTCCACAGAAGTCATCACATTTTAAATATCTTTGGGAAGAAGACACAGAGCAACCATTTCAAAATGGAAAAAAAGCAAATATGTACAAAATCTGAAATACTTCCTGTAACAGCATGAAAAAGAAGTCTGCCTTTTCACACACAGGCTAAATGAGCTATTCTTTCCTTCATATGGTTCACATTTTTATGCACACTTTCCTCGTACATCCCACAAGCTACAGAACCCTGCTGGCAAAATGCTTCTCTCTCGGGAGAATTTTTTTTAACTTGATAGAAAAAAGGCCTTGAATTTAAAGCAGTTTTTCTTTCACATCATAGTAGTGCAATGACGTCTATGCAAAATATAATGAAAAATGCAAGTCGATGCTGTAACATAGAAAATGAAACATGGGTTTGTGTCTACAAAGATATCAGCTCTATAACTTTAGAGTTCACACAACTGAAACAAAGAAAAGTAAAATAATCCTATGAATGCAGGAACCTCTTCTGATCTCAAGGGAGACCCAAATACTTCTGGGAAGCCAATTCCGATTACCAGCCTTCATCCCAAATTTCCTATATTGTCAAAACAGATATATAGAAATACTGGTGGAGTCAAAATAAGATAAAAATAACTAGTACATAGACTGTACTTGCTATAACATTCCAATATAATTTCCAAACCCCAGTAAATTCAAAACATTTAATGAAAAGGGCATCAGACTTGAGATTCAGAAAGAACAAGTCTAGTCTAATTTGTGAAATTCATGGCCAGTGGTCCATAGATGCTTACTGGCTTGGCTAAAGAGCTCTGTGATCATGGGCAGGGAGGAGGTATCAAGATCATTATCTCTCCTTCATAAGACTGGCCAATGTAGCAATGAGGAGCGCTCAGTGGTTTACTTTATGATCTAAGATGTAGCAAGGAAGCTGAACCCTTTGTCTCTTTCTCTAACACTGTGAATGGTAGTCTGTAAGAGCTGAAAATAACCACCTGGGGCTTCAACTTAAGGAGAGACTTTCCTCCTGCAACTATGAGAAGGACTACCTTTATCCTGAAGGCTCTAAAAGACACTGAAAGGGATTCCGCAGGGAGGGGTAAGGTCACATTTGAGTTTTAAAGTGATCACTAGCTAGAATTTTGAGGCTAGAATTCAGAGGTACGGAATGAGTCACTGAAGCCAGATAAGACACTATGTAGCAGTATAGGTGAGAGATGGAAACTAAGGTAAGGAAACTAAGACTGAGGTGACAGGGGTAGAAAAGAAATTTGAGAAACACTTGCAAATGAAATCAACAGAGTGAGTATGTGAAGGAGAGGGAGATGTCCCTGCTGCTGCTGCTTCTTGCAGCTAATACTACTGTCACTAAAATGGACTGTGTTTCAATGTATCCGTCGTTGTACTAAATGCTTGTTCATATTATCTCATTTAACCATGCTGACATCCTAGGAGGTCGATACTATTCTCTCCAGTTTATAGATGAGAAAAATGAAGCTTAGAGAGGTCAAGCAGCATGTCCAAGGTCACATAAGTGGTGGAGCCAGGATTCAAGCCTGAGCCCGCTGACACCAAAGCCTACTTACCAAATTGTTCCTTATACTCCAAACCTCCCAGGATTCTGAGTTTGTTGGTAACTGGAAAGCATTATTTACCTAAACATACCTAGTTTTTATTACAAGACACTTAATTCCATACTGTTTTTCATATTCTGTTCTTTCCTATGAGCATCTTGATGGTGTGATCTTTCATAATCACGTTAGTCTCTCCTTAACACAGCACACGGTGGGCACCATGTTGGCTTCAGACACAAATAGGGACATTCTGTACTTCTGTCTGAGCCCTGTGGACTTGTAGCTATAGCTGCTCTGGGATTAAATTGTGTAGAGTCCTCAATCAAACATACTCTTATCTTCTAATGCAATAACCAAATAATGTGCATTCCCTCATTGCCTAGAATGCTTTTTATTTATCTCCAGGTTGATACAAGATCTGTGTAATCCTGATATTTATCTGCTGCCCTGCAAATGCAGGAAGGATCCAACATCACACTATCAAAATCTAACACCTGTGTGCACATAGTAGGACCTCACAAAGAGAAAATAAAAATATTCCAAGTTGAAGGCATGGAAGTTGCTTTTACCACTTCTGAAAAATGTGCTCTCCAATCCATTCTCTCCTAGTCAGGCAATGTGGATGGTTACAGAGAAAACAGGGTGTAACCTTGTGCTGGAGGAACCCATTAGGTTTTGGTCAACAATAAATACCTTTGAGGGCTTCCCTGGTGGCGCAGTGGTTAAGAATCCGCCTGCCAATGCAGGGGACACAGGTTCAAGCCCTGGGCCGGGAAGACCCCACATGCCAGGGAGCAACTAAGTCCGTGCACCACATCTACTGAGCCTGCACTCTAGAGCCCAAAAGCCACAACCACTGAGCCCATGCGCTGCAACCACTGAAGCCCTCACGCCTAGAGCCCATGCTCCACAACAAGAAAAACCACTGCAATGAGAAACCAGCACACCACAACGAAGAGTAGCCCCAGCTCTCCAGAACTAGAGAAAGCCCATGGGCAGCAATGAATACCCAACACAGCCAAGAATAAAAAATAATAATAAATAAATAAATAAAATAAATCTTAAAATAAATAAATACCTTTGAGATATCTAAGGTATCATACTTCCCGCTTTCCATATGGTTCACTGGCTATGGAGGGATAATAAAACCTGCCAGGTTACTACCAAACCAAATTGGGTTTTGTCTGCTTTTAAGATATCCAAAGGGTCTCAGCAATTGTGAGAAGGAGTCCTGTCTGCATGAGTGCCAGCTGAAATCACAGTAGAACTGTTGAGTATTATCTGCTCTATACCCCTCCTACCTCCAGAGAGGTTTTATCGGTATTTTCCTTTCTTGGGATCATTAAATGTAAAGTTTGACAAGGCTCTTTGTCTTTTTTGTTATACTAGCACCAAAACAGTCCATAGGTTTGGAGTTGAGTTTTCTTTTGCTTTGTTTCGGTAGACTTTTACTTTATTTGGAATCTTATGGTTACTCCACAAGATCTTTAATGAGTATCATGGTTCAAATAAAGACCGAAGAGGAGCTGTAACAGCTCTATGCTGACACAGAGTGATCATTCTGGTATGAGTTACTGTTTTATTCCATAGTCGTCAAGACCATGGACTCGGGAACTAGACTTCCTGGGTTCACTTCCTGACTCTCATTTACCAGCTGTGTAACTTCCAGCAAGTTCCTTCACCTCTCTGAGATTTCCTAACTAGAAAATGGAGAAAATAATAGTACCAACCTCAGATAACTGTTGTAAGAATTAAATTAGTTGATCTCTGCAAAGAACATAGAATAATGCCTTGAACTTTGTTAACACTGTATATGTGTTTATTATGTAAAATAAAAATAAAAATACCTCTGGCCAAATACTGAACTTTCGCCAATGCTCTATGCAGTGAGATGGAAAATCCAATTACAATGTGCTCAAGAGCTAATTAACCTTCAAATAAAATGTTTTACATCTATATATCATTACAAGAAATACACTCCAGCAAGGAAACCGCTCTTAAATAAATACACTATTCCTTGTTTAGGAGATGTATACAAAAATGTGCTAAATCTACATAATGTAAAAAAAAACAAATATAAGGAAGATCTGGTCTATGTATTATTAGACTCCTACAAGCCTCAGTTACCCTATTTGAGCAAACACAAATATAAAATAATTCTTGTACAATTTTATTTGCCTACCTAAATTTAAGACACATGACACCAAAGATTAAATTTATCTCTGAAAATTAACAAGGTCATAATTCACCATTGTGAACTTTCATGGAATAGTTCTGTCGGAAAAAAAGATAAGATCAGACCTAGAAACTATAAAAACAGAATTCTTTTTATTTTACAACGTATTTTTAGTAATAGAAAAAAATTATAGTGGTCAGCAAAAAAAAAATCACACAGCTATTTGTCAAAATCCCCTCATTTCTAAAGTGCTTACAAAGCAGGGAAAGAGAGGTAGCACTGGAAACCAAATGTGCCTGAGGGCATACTCTATTATTCTTTGGTATCCCCTCCCCCCCCTTTTTAGATAGCCTGGGTAGAGGAATGGTGATAACATACTTCAGACATCTAAAACTGCAAAGGTTGTCTTTAATCATACTAAATTCTATTCACTATATATCACTATACTAAGGTTTCATGCAACCCTCAATTCTGTGTTCTGTTGCATATTGAAGTTTCATACCCACTCACAGCGCTATCCTTTAAAAGGAGCTTTTGACACATTTTGTACCCAACCGTATTCCAGAAGTGACTTTCAAGGTGGGTAGTAAAATACTTAGAATATAGCAAGATAAAATGAAAATTTTCATAGCTGAGTAGGACATCTGATAAAACATGGTAGATTAACCACCCAGACTTTCTGTCTTTTCTCCCTCCCAAAACACATGCCATGGGTGATAACTTAGAGGGCTGGGATAGGGAAGGTGGGAAGGAGTCGCGGGAGGCAGAGAATATGGGGATATATAAATACAGCTGATTCACTTTGTTGTACAGCAAAAACTGGCCAACAGTGTAAAGCAATTACATTCCAATAAAGAGCTTTAAAATTAAAAAAAAATAAAAATAAATGAAAAGAACCACATGCCAGTAAAGGAACAGGAAGGATGTACACCCACCAGGACAAAGAGAAAGTTAGAAACAATTCAACAATGCTGGAGAAACAATTACAGGTTTGACAGAGCTTAGAAAGCTGCTGGTCACTGCCTGTCGGGGGTATACCACCAAGATGTGAGCCAATTCACACACAAAACTCCAGCAGGCCAGGTTAACCAAGCAGAGAGTGAAGGGCAGAACTGCAGGCAGGAGGGCTGGGAAAAGTCTGCCTGTGGAGCAACTGAAACCCCCAGGCCTCCACCCTTAGTCAGTGCAGCCAGGTTATTCTCTGGAGAAGAGGACCTTTAGAGGCTTGAAGATCAGAGTCATCACCAAGGGAAAGAGGACTGAGACTCAGGACTGAACAAAGAGGCGCTGAGTGAAAACATGCAAATGGAAAAACCCTAGGACTCTCAGATCGACTCCCTTGATCTGCTCCCACACATGGGGCCCAATTTCCCCCATCTAAGAGATTAAAAGAGTCTCCTCTGGAAAAATTAAATCTTTCAAAGAAAAAGGGCTTCACATACAGACATTTATGAGTCCCCTGACGAAGCACCTTGCTTACCACCTCATCACCATACAGCTGAAACGACCTGCCAATAAGCTGTACACACAGAGAGAGGCACTAGTCATGTTCGGACTCACTCTTACCAATCACTTGATAGAGAATGGTAACTATACATTTAAGAACAGCCTCCAACATAAAAGGGCAACATACAAAAATAAACAGAAAAAAGGAGGTGTGGATATAACGAAGACACTGCACAGACAGAAGAATACTGTAAAAGCAGAGAAACTTTTTATTTAAAAAATTATATTTCATATTCCCTAGTGAATAACTTAAACACAGCCCCCCCCCAAAAAAACCCTAAAATTAATATCTTCAGAAAAAGAAGAAATCACATAAGAATAGAATGCTTATGTAGAAGAAATCGTCAGTGATGAAGAAAGATATCCCTGACATTAAAAATATAATTAATAATTAAAAATTTAAAGCGAAGTGTTGGAAAACTAAGTCAAGGAAATCTCTGGAAAATAGAAAAAAAGGCCAAAATGGGAAATGCAAGTGAACAAATAAGAATATTAGAATACCAACCCCATAATCCAGCAGACCCAAAATCTTACTAACAGGAGTTTCAGAAGTTATAGGGAAAATTGAAGAGAGGTGATTAGCAAAGTAATAAAACCAAAATATTCCTAGAACAGAAGTCTCCAGATTCATCCCAGAACCAAATGTTGCTATAAGTCTCCAGATTCAAAGACTCAGATTCAAAGAGCTCACCAAGTGCTCAGCACAACAAACGAAACAAAAAGAGATGTATGACAAGGAAAATTACTATGAAATTGTACCATACTAGAAATAACATACAAAAGACTTCAAGAACTTCCAAAGAAAAGAAAATGTAAGATACATATACACATATCTAATTAGCAATTACAATGGCAAAGAGTTTTGAAAGTAAAAATGGAATCTGGAAGACAACATAAAACAATGATTTTTAAATTCTATAGGAAAAAATTACTCTCAACATAGAATTCTATTCACAGCCAAACTATCATTTAAGTGTGAGAACATAAATAAAGGCAGCTTTAGCCATTTAAGGGACAAAAAATTAGTGTCCTATATTTCTTTCCTTAGGAATATACTGATTGAGTGTTCTATCGAACAAGAAAGCACAAGGCATGGAATCTTGATTCAGGCAATCCAACCTGACAGAGCACCAGAGGAAGTCCCATAATAATGAATATTCTTCTGACCTAAGGGATAAACCATCTAGCCTGGAGCTGGAAAAGTGGGAGCTATGAGACAGAGGTCCCCAAAAGCATCCAACCATTTAAAAGATTGCCATCACATTTGGGGCAGGGGGGTGAGGAGGGGGTGGGGAGAAGGGTAGGGATTTAGAAAGGTAACCAAATGGGCAGCAGAATCTTAATTATTAACTCAAATTGAAACAGAGTTGTACAAGAATGGCAGCATATCACAGTCTCCCATTGCACTGGATAGTAAATACTAACGTAGTCTTCATAATGAAAATATACACTAATTATTTAAATAAGAATGGTGATATAAGCTAAAAATACTTGAGAAACAACATAAAAAGAGTTGAATTTCATTGTCTACATGGATTAAGAACTAGTAGAGGAAGACATAACACTATTAGATATATTGGAATGCATGGAAAATAGGAAATTACTGTGTTTTTTCTCAGTGATCTAATATTTAGTAGGATTTAACATTTTAATGTTCTGTGTACACGTGTTAGATTTTTTTAAAAGTAATCCTTAAAATTAGGTGGATGAGAGGGAGAGGAAAATGGGAATTGTTCAACAGATGAGAGTTTTTGTTTTGCAAGATGAAAAACTTCTAGAGATCCATTGCACAACAATGTAAATGAGTTAACACAGCTGAACTGTACACTTAAAAAAAGTTAAGATGGTAAGTTTTATGTTATGTGTTTTTTACCACAATTAAAAAATAAAATTAAATTTAAAAATAAGTGCATATGAGAAAATAAGTCAAAGGAAAAGCATTTCACATTTTTTAGAAGACAGATTTGTAGGCTTTTTAGCAGCCAGGATAAGTGACATGATTTAGTGTCCATAAAGATTTTTTTAAATAAAGCCATGAAGCAATCATTTTCAAAAGAATTATAACTAAATCGTGATATGGGAAATGAGAAAAACTTGTGGCAAGGATTCCACCAAGATGATACTATATAATTAAAAAATTATACAAACACAGCAATATGCCTCATTTACTTTAAAAGAATCTATTGGGAGTAAATAGATTTTTAACATATAATATCTATTTCAGAGAAATAAGAAGGCATTAAATGCCTAGTAACAGTTCCTGCAGACCCCCTCTACTCTTGGCCCCAGAGATGAGACTAGTCCTGGTGCCCGGCAGTCCTGGGGCAGGAGGTGGAGGACAGGAAGGGCCCAGCGCCTTCCCCGGGAACAGGCTCCAGCAGGCAGAGTCTCCTGCAGGTTCATCTGTGCACATCATTAGTCTACTGATGAGTTTAAGACTAAGCTTGGCACATGAAAAGTTGCTGGCTCATAAGGAGTATTGATGTACAATGTGCCAAAGCAGAGGTTGAATGAAAGTCAATGTCTAAAAATTGAAACTCTCTTTAAAAGAATAATTTTCCTGGGTGGCTTATAAGCTAGATGTGAATTAATATAAGAACAGAATTCCAAAAATACTTGAGCAATTGTGGCATCAACTGGGATAAACACACAGTTATCCAACATAGATTGTACTTGAAAGATAAGTCCCTGAAAGATAAATATGCAATGGAATGTTTGGGTGTATTTGTCTAAAACCAAACAAGCAAAAAGATACATTCTTGGCTTACAAAAAAAGGAAGTGTTGGAACAATGACATAAGGAAGCAAACCAGAAATACGGCTTCCTAAATATTTGCAATCAAGTAAATCTTTAAATCTTTAAAAAAATTCCAAATGTAAAATGCATGTATTTCGCAAATTGGAGCACGCCATATCTCATTTTCCTTTATTTTTTAATACCTGTAAGTGTAACAACACGTGCTATGGGATTATACGTAGAAACCTGCACCTTTCCCCTCAAACTCAACCCATCTGAAACTAAACTGCTGAGCCCCTGCCCCACAACAATCCTAAAAGAGACTCCTCCAACAGTCTTCCAAAAAGTCTGTTAATGGTAATTTCATCATTCAGGTTATTCAGACCCAAAGCTTTGATGATTCTAATTTGATATCCAATGTGTTAGCAAATCCTGTTGACTGCATATACAAAGTAAAACAAGATTCTAACCACTTCTCAATATCTCCAGAGCAGCCTGGGTGGATGGTGATGTGATCCACCTTCATTTTAACAGATTACTGCAGGAGCCTCTCAACCCGGCTCCTGCGGCTCCCTACAGCCTTTTCTCAGAATAGCTCATGAAGTGATTCTTTTAAAATGGAAGCCAAATCACTTTACTCTGCTGAAAAACTTCCAGTGGTTTCCCATTTCACTAAAAGTCAGCTTTGGAGCAGCCTACAAGGCTCTCTACAGCGTTGCTTATTTTTCTGAGCTCATTCCTACTACCCTTCCCTTTGTTCACTCTGTTCCACCCACAACGACCTCCCTGCTGTTCCCTCTACCCGAAATACTTCCCCCACGTACCCATACGGCTCAGTCCCTCGTGGTCTCCAAGTCTATGCTCAAAAGTCACATTTTTGGGACTTCCCTGGTGGTCCAGTGGTAAAGAATCCGCCTTCCAATGCAGGCGGCGCAAGCTTGATCCCTGGTCGGAGAACCTAATTCCCACATGCGTCGGGGCAACCAAGCCTGCACATCGCAACTACTGAGCCCGAGCACCACAACCACTGAGCCGGTGTGCCTCAACTAGAGAGCCTGCATGCCACGACTACAGAGCCCACATGCCCTGGAGCCCTTGCACCACTAGAGAGAGAAAACCTGCACGCCACAACCAGAGAGAAGCCTGCATGCCACAACGAAGAGCGCATACGCCGCAATTAAGATTCAACAGAGCCAAAATAAATAATAATAATAAATAAATAAATAAATAAATAAATAAATAGGAAAAAAGTCACATTTTATGTGAGGCCTTCTTCGACCATCCTAAAATCACCACCTTTCCTATATACTTCCTTGCTTTATTTCTCCCCATAGTACTTACCGCCATCAGACAAACAAAGTTTACCTATGGGTTTATTATCAGCCTCCCTTCACAATTCAGTGCCATGATGGCAGGGATTTTTGCCTGCTTTGTTCACTGCTGTACCCTCATTGTTCGGCACTGAGATAAGCACATACTAGATGTTCAATGAACATCTGTGAATGAAATAATTTCCGTCTGCAAATCACCAAACTGCATGTCAGTACATACATCTTAGAGTTTTTAAAAAATATTTTAGTAATTATTACAACGAATAAAAATAAAATAGAAAAATCACAATACAGAGTAAATTGAGGACATAAATCCAAGTTGAGCATCAAGAGAATCATGGTCACATGTGTAATCAAACTTACAGTTTTCTTCTGTTTTGGCTTTTATTTGCTTACTTTCTAAAGTAATCTGTGCCAAAATAAGCCCTTACAAGTGTAATTATTTTAATGCATCTTTTTAATGCTGTTAAAATAGTTAAATGCATAAATAATTATTTACAACTGAGTGGAAAATTCTATACAGTTGCCATTATCGATTTCTTAATTCCAGATTAATTTCATTTTAAAGTAATGTATGTAATTGCTCCTAAAATGACACACAGCTAAAGGATTCTTTATTCTGTAGCTAGAGAACGCCATCTGGCTCAATATGAGAGTAACCACACTATTATATTGAATATGGCTATAAGTGCAGCATGTAGTGTTTCTAAAGGAATTTCCTTCTAAGGTGAAATAAATTACATTGTGGTATTTTATTTAATTCATTTAATAAATACTTTCTAAATAACAATTACATAGATATATAGTGAAAGAACCTAATAATAATATTAATAACAATACTAGGTAGTTCTAAGCATTTTACATGAATTGCCATATTTAATCTGTACAACAATCCTTTGAGGTAGGTAGATACTATTGTTATTTCCATTTTACAGATGAGGAAACAAGAGCACTGAAAAAATAAGCTACTTAATTGGAATACTTGTAGCATTTGAATTCAAATTGGAGCCAGGAGGTTTGGTTCCAGAGCTCATACACTTAAGTGTTACAGCATCTGCCTCTTCTAAGACAGCAAATACCAAGCAAACCCACCTTGCATGCCCTTCAGAGCATTAAAAATGGGCTAAGATCTGCCTTAGAGGGTTTGTAGTCTAAAGATGTGGGCCTTCAATTTTGGCGATACATCACTTTGTTAAAAATCAAGATGCTCAGAACAAATGATCAGATTCTTCTACTGCAGTTTCATATGTATCCATAAAAAAGTACATTAACTTCAGAAATTTTGAATAAAACCAAAACTGTAGGTTCAAGCATCAACAGACCAGTTATATTACAAAATCTCCTATATCAATTATGAATTCTAAAATTCAATAAAAATTCTCTTAAAGAAGACCAAAAGTTTCTCTTCTTATTGGATCATCGAAGAATGACTTCCAAGTAATTTGCAATTTATTAGCAACTTTCAAATTCTTCCACCCATTCAGCAAACAATGATTAAGTACCTAGAATCTACCTAGGGAGGAATCTGAAAATAGGTAATATGTACTTTGTCTTCAAAGTAATTGAAGCAAATTCCATACATTTTCAAATATTTTGAGATAAGACGTATTTCATGTCTTCAAAGTAATTGCACCAAATTCTCTAGATTTTCAAAAATTCCCTAAGTTATGGAAACCAAGTTTCTGAACAGTGAATATACAAAAGCAGTCTGTCCCCAACAACCATGAACTTGCTACGCTTTCCCAAGGCAACTAAACCACTAGGTTAACAGGTCTCCCTCTGGGCCAGAATGCAAAGATCTGAATAGTAAAAACGCCTTCAGTATATTTCCTCAAAGGAGACCAAGGACTCACAGACCACAGGTCACTTAATTAAACATTTTTAATTCCTGCATACCTTCTCACTATAATCCCTTTCCTCCATTCTCTGTTATTTCTTGCATAACAACCTAAAGAGCTTCTCAACCCACATCCAGCCTCCCTAAATATCCCTTCAGTCCATATATAAAACAATAAATGATCCTGATGACAACAGATAAAAATAAAGCTAGTGTTTAATCTGTGCCAATACCAAAATTTTTAAAAATCATAAAGTTGAGATTAAATTAGTCATTAACACCAGCACCATCATCTTCTATGGTGCCCCAAAGTAACCACCAGTCCCTTTAAGAGCTCCACAAGTCTCTTTCTACCTTTTCGAGCACATTGAGGCATATCTGCGTCTCCTAGAGTGCCAGAATTCAACATGATTGTATAAATGACTCCAATATTCACATTAGTGTGAACAAAGAAAAACAAAAAGCGTTGCTCACCACACAGTTCTATTAGGGTTAGGTTGTAACCCCCTGCAGCTGCCCACTGACAGTGCACTCTGAGAGGAATTTAGGATGAGAGGATGAGGCATCCTGTGCTTTGGGTAAACAGGCCCCGTAGATGGTTAGAGGTAGATCTCCGGAAAAATTTCAACAACCCCCAGATTCTTGCATCTGCCCATACATAGAAAAGCACTAACATCATTAACTTGAGATATCTGTTCTTTATGATTAGCAGCATTTTTTTTTTACCAAGATGTATGCACAGTCATTTTGGTGGGTAGGGCAGAGGAAAGGAAAGAGGAAACGAGAGGGGGAGGGGAGAAGGGAAGGACTCTGCTAATTCACAATGGTATGCAGGTTGTATGATAACATAATCACGTTGTAAATACTGTTTCTACGCACGAATGCTATTCTGAAGTGTCTCTGAAGTCAGCACTGACTCCACCAATGTAGATACTTATGCCTGCAGTCTCAGAAATCCTCCGTCTTGGGACACTCTCCCACCAAGTCACTATGTATGCCATTTTTTACTACATGACAATAAAAACATTTTCAATATATCATGTTTACTTGCAGTATATTGTATTCTCCAGTTTACTTTTGCAATAATCTGTTAGCAGTAGGTTTTTGTTAATGCTGTTATTATCATTGCCATGATTTATTGACTTGGTGCTTTAGCACATGCGATTGTTATGCCATTTCCATGTGCTATATAAACAATGAAAAAAACAATTTTTTTATAAAACAGAATTATTAAACAGATTTTAATAATAATTTAATAGTAGTGATATATAGGGAAGGCTAATTATGACGTAAGCGAAAAAAGATTGTCTTCAGGTTGTTAGGTTTTTTAATATGATCACAAGAGATATGCTATTTCCATGTATATGTCCGTTTCTTATTTATTTCTTAGGTATCATTACTGACTTCCATTAGAAATCTGTATTCACTGGTCTATGACTGATCCCAGGTGTCAAAACCAGATATTGGCTGTCCACAGGAAATCTGTGAAGCAATAACTGTATTCAGTTCATTTTAGATTCAGGAAAGGGCTACAGGAATGTGTTGTACATGTGTATTCTGACTGCTCTGTGATTACCACAATCCAACCTGGATTTCTTGAACTTCCCTCCTAATACCTTTGCCTGACCTTTTTAACTTTATACTTTGTCATTCTAATATTGTTGGTATTGATTCAGGTGACACTGAGAAAAAAGAAATCATAATTCTAAGTCATATTTCTCAGTTGTCAAATCTGGTGACTTAAATCAAGTATTTACTGGCTGTTTTTTCTGTCCTTCGGCAGCTATTGCTTTAAGCTACATCAACTGTTCATATTTGTTTTAGATCATCAGCTAAGGAAGCCACCATTTCACAACTGTATTTATCAGAGTATCTCAGAAATTGCTTTTTTAAAGCAAGTTAAGTTTCTTTCTGACTAATAATGTCTTTCTCTTTCAAACTGTTTTGGAAGAAGTTAATTAGATTTTAAAGGTAAAATGCTATGCTTAAATAACTGCCTAAATCCTTCTTTGGGGGCTGAGGAATGGGGGGGCGGGGGGAGTGGGTGAGAAGGCCTGTTACCCAAAGTACCAGGGGTAAAAAACCTGCCTGTCAATCAAGACACTCCAGAAACCCAGCACATGGCTTCCCCACCTCCCCATCTCATTACACACTTAGTTGTTTTTATGCCTCTAGATCCATTCTTGCTCTCAAACACCATTATTCCTTCTACCTTCAGGATTATCACTCCCATCTTTTCCCCTTGTCCAAAAAGCCCTGCTTTTCCACCTTCTACCCAAATCCTGCTCACCCTTCAGAACCCAATTTAAATCCCACCTCCTAAGCAAAGCCTTTTTTTCCTCACAGTTCTTGTTTCAATTAGCCTCCTTCAACCCCAAAATTCCCTATCCCAGGCCTTCTTCTTACCCAGCCTGTCTTTGAAACCCTTAACAATGGGTGATGAACATAAGAGACCCAAGTTGAAGATGATTTTTTTGTTTTTTTGGTTTAAAAGAAAAAAAAGAAAAGGAACACATTTCTCTAGCCATCCCTTAAATCTTCCTCTTTCTCATGTTTACATGGGGTTTGCAGCCCACCCAGATCATGGGTTAAAAAATACTGAAAAACACTTTTGAATAAACGATCCCTTCTGCCCTGATGTGGAAGGTTTGATCTAGTTGCAAGTTAACATTTCTAAATTGCACAAGTCACAGCTGCTGCTTAAAAAAAAAAAAAAAAAAATCACAATTAGCTCATGCATTCACTCGTGAGAGGCAACCATGATGAATGGATTTTTAATTCTGTCTTCCTCCCTTGTCTTTCGTGTCTTTAGTTCACGAACAGTTTGGTATTTGCTTAGACTTTTTCATCTTCTCTTCTTCATACAATATAATGGAACTGCATCACTCACATAAAATTCACTTAAACATGACAGAATGTTTAACACATGGAAGATTTTAATTGGAGACAAAATAATATTCTGCTAACTTTCTCAAAAAATCTCTGTCTCAGAATTGACGGCCACTAGGAACAATTTGAATTAATCATTTTTCCCTTAACATCTTACTTTTAGAATTTATATCACCTTATGTACTGCCAGTAATAACTTTTGGTTAATGCATTTAGTTGATAAGATTTACCAGTACTCATGAAGGGAGATGAGATACACTAAGGAACAAAACAGCGTCCTCCTCTTTTAATAAGATAATGTTGCCTTCACCTTTTAAACAGGCCATTCTGGACAGCACACTTGCTTACAGACCAGGTCTTCCGAAAGCTTCTCAAAGAAATAAACAAAGCCATATGATAGAATTCGTTTTTCACAAGTTAATGCCCCAAATTCATTCCCATTAGGAGATGGCTGACATTTTGGTCAATAAGTCAAAGACAACTGAAAATGGTAACGACCCAGGACACCTTTTCCCTGAATTGAACTGCTTTGCAAAAAAGTACTTCGAAATCTTACGTAACTAGAAAGAGAAGGCAAAATATTTACATGGGGTAAGTGACTAAATATTTGGAAATTATAGAAAACCAACTGAAAGAAACTACTGGAAACAATAAGAAAATGCAGGGAGAAACCTGTCAAAAACTAAAAATCATAATAATAACAGCAATTAACATTTGTTGAGAACTACGATGTGCAAATTCCTTTTAAATATTATCTCATTTAAACTTTAAACAATTCTTATGAAGCGGTTACAACTATTATCTTAAAGATGGAAAGCTGGAGCAAGTAACTCACCCAAAGACACACACTATGCTCTACTGTTTATTAAAATTCATATGTAGACTAAAACAGTTTTCAATATTAAAAGACAAAAAAGGTAGCTGAGTAAAAAGTACAATCAAAATATCAAGAAAAAAGGCTTCCCTGGTAGCACAGTGGTTAAGAATCCGCCTGCCAATGCAGGGTACACGGGTTTGATCCCTGGTCCGGGAAGATCCCATGTGCTACAGGGCTACTAAGCCTGTGTGCCATAACTAATGAGGCCGTGTGCCACAACTACCAAAGCCCATGCACCTAGAGCCCATGCTCTGCAATCACAGAAGCCACCGCAATTAGAAGCCTGTGCACCATAACAAAGAGTAGCCCCTGCTCGCTGCAACTAGAGAAAGCCTGCACACAAGTAACAAAGACCCAACACAGCCAAGAAATAAAAATAAACTAAATAAATAATTTAAAAAAAAATCAAGAAAAGGAAGTATAGACTATCAGGGAGTAAATATTAGTAAGAAATCCACAGTACTAACTTGAGGAAAACTAGAAAATACAAATACGAAACAGAGAAGTAAACAAACAAGTGGAAAGATAACCTAGTTTTGACCAGAGAGACTTCAGTATTCTTAATCCTTCCTAAGTTAATTTCTAAATTCAATGTCATACAAATCAAAACCTCAGTAGGAAATGTTTTCTACTTTGAAAAAAACATTCTAACGTTCACTGGAAGACTAAATGTATGAGAAATGTATTATCATGCTTCAGTAATTAAAAGAGTGGTACTGACACAGGTAGAGAAAGACAAATCAATGTAATATCATCACCAAGATATAGGCCCGAGTATATATTGAAAATTAATTTATGATAATGGTGCCACTTCAAAGCAGTGAGGAAAGGATGGATTATTCAATAAATGCTATTAAGACAAATGAGAGGCAATTTGAAAGAAAGGAAAATTGGGTTCCCGCCTCAAACTTTATTCTAAAATAAATTTCAGATAATTAAAAAATATAAATGTAAAAAATGAAATTATCAGAAGAAAATAAGAGTGAATATTTTTCTCACATAGTATAGGAAAAACTTTTATAAACATGATCCCAACACCAGAAACCGTAATAGGATAGACAGACATGATTCCCTGAAAATGAAAAAAAAATTCATATATTAAAAACATTATATATATTTGAAGGAAAGATGACAAACTGGAAAAAATTATCGTTATACAAATATGGAAAGCAAAGATTGCTGTCCCTAGAAAAACAACTGGCTTTTAAAATAATAAGTAAAACTACAACCCCAATGGAAAAATTGGCAAAGGTTAGGAATAGACCAGTCACACACACATACACACACATAAAAGCAAATGACAAATAGGCAATTGAAAATAAGTTGAACCTCAGTAGAAACCAAGGTAATACTAACTAAATACTAAATAGTAACTAAATACTAGCAAGATAATAAAAATTAAATATTTACATCACATCGATTTAGGCAAAGAATAAGAAGATCCAGAAACTGTAATGGTATGAGGCTCCCATGCAATTAACTTGAAGAACAATTAATCTTTCTGGAGAACAATGTGGGCATTTCCATTAAAATATAATTTCATATTGACTTAAAAATTCTCTTAAAACTTATTCTGAGGGATAAAACAAATACAAACATAGATGGATGCAAATTACAGCCTTGATTTTAACAGCAAGAAAAGGAAAAGAATCTAATTGCCCACAATCAGGGAATTGGCAAATTAATCATGAGGCCTCACATTTGTGACTTTAAAATGATGAAGTACTTCTTGGCTTTAAGAAATGTGCATGGCATTGTTGATGCAACAGCAGATCTCTAGCTAGAATGTATCCTACAATGAAAGTTACACCCAAGCAAGTAGGTGGGAGGATAATGGAGTAAAAAAGAAAAAAGTAGAAGCAGAATTTAATATATTTGAATGGAAAAAGAAAAATATATATATACGAGAAACATTACTGAACTTTTGTGAGGAAAAGTGGAAATAATCAATTAAATGGAGGATATTTTAAGAATATAAATTGCCAGAATTAACCCAAGAGACTTCAAAAAGTTTATATATAAGAAATTAAAAAGTCATCAAAGATCCATCTCTCTAAAGGGTACTTTGGGGGCAAGAGCCCAAATCTTCATGGAACAGATAATCTTCATGGAATCTTCATGGAACAGATAATCTCTTAGTCACTAGCAAAGCCCTCATATCCAAACATGACAGAAGTAATGCAAATTTTAAAACTCTAAACCAATCTCATTTATAAATATGAATACAAAATTCTTAAAACCATTGACAAATCAAATTAAGGTGAAATAGGATGTATTTTAAGGCTGTCCAATGTATTTCCAACATTAGAAAATACATCAAAATAATATATTACACTAATAAGCCAAATGAGAAAAATCACAGGACATCCAGAATGGTAAAAGGCATTTGATAACTTTCAAGATAGTCCTGCTACTTAAAAAAATTAGTCAACTAGTAATAAAAAGAAACTTATTTAACATGATGAAGAGACTTATAAGAAAACAACAGCAAACATCCTACTTGAAGATGATGGCAGAACAAAGTTTAGTTGTGGGGGCACTAGTTCTTAGGAAAATTTTTAGAAGTTAAGGGTAGAGTAGGGAGAAATTTTACAGTCAAGGGAATTCTAAAAACTTGAGGTTTAATTCTTAAAAGTTTCTCAGGAACTTTAATATGCTCATGTGCACAATAGATTATAAATGAAAAAAAGCAGGTATAGGACATAGATGATCTCATTTGTATTACAGGATATAGATGACCTCACTGGGTATGTGTATGTATGAATGGAATCTGAAATTAAACAGACGTGTACTAGATAGACAGACAGGTCTTAAAAAAATGATAAACACAGTATGGTGATTTTAAAATATGTCCCCCAATTCTTTGATATGCTTCCCTTCAAACAGTGGATCCTAATTCCACTCCCCTTCACTTTGGGCCACACCAGAAAACAATGAAGCTGGTTGCTTATATGGGGGCTTGAGGAGTAAGAACAAAATGGAAAGGAAGCTAAAGGGGGTGAAGCTTTTCTGAGTGTACCCTTTCCTATAGTTTTGACTTTTGGAAGCATGTTAATGTTACTGACATTTGAAAAATAAAACTAACAAGGATGAGGAGTGACGAGTAAAACTGAAAGCAAATAGAAACAAATCAACCCTAAGTGTATATAAAATGAACAATATAAGCACACTACAACATCAAAAAAGAAGGGAGAAGAGGAGGAGAAGGAGGAAGATTTATACAATTTATGATCACAGAATTCTTGGTTGGAGAGAGGGAAGGAGCAGAGAACTATAAACAACCCTAAACTCTTTTACTAGGTGTGATTTTGTAGAGTTATGGCAAAACAATTCTGAAACTACGTCAGATATATCACAGATTTTAGCAAACAGGTAAGTAGTCTGAAGTCATTGGGAACTAGGGTTCTCACCATGGAAGAAAAGGGATACAAACAGGAAATGGGAGAAGACAAAGATAAACTCCATGGGGATGGATTAGAGTTGGGATTTGGTGTGGACTCAGGATTTCCATGTGAATGCTTGAAGAGCTTCTCATTGCTGATTCAGATAATCTGAGCACCAGAGTAATGTTTAAAACAGGAATGAATTATGAATCATTGAGGAAAAATGGAAATCCATGAGTTCACCAATAATAAATGGATAAAGAAACAAAAGAGAAAAATAAAAGGAGGGTCCTCGCTTACATGAGAAGGTCATATACTGATGGATCAGTGTGGAGGGGAAAATCATTTGGCAACCTCCACAGTAAAGAGTGATCTGTGAGCGCTGACTCTAGGGGGGATATATTTTGATAAGGAACAAGATATTTATACAGCAACAAAATGTCTTCCCACATATAGCCTATTAGTAGGAAAGGGAAAGATAGTAAACAGAAATCAACTAGTACCTGACTGGATGATCAAAATTAACATCCAAACTAAGAAGCAGATCGTGTGCCTCCAGATGTGAGACCCTGAGGATACATCAGTTATGAAGTATTCCAGCAGGGAACATGTAACCTGAATCCAAACAAGGAAATATCACACAGACACAACGTAAGGGACATTCCACCGGGGAAAAAAACACCTATAATTAAAAATGTCATTGTCATAAAATACAGAAGTTGAAGAACTGATTCAGATTAAAGGAGCCTAAAAAGGCATGACAACTAAATGCAATGTGTGATTCTATGCTTGGTTTTGCACTGGAGGGGGAAAAAAATGTCATAAAAAAATGTTATTGGATCAACTGACATAATCAGAAAAACAGACCATACATTAGATAAAAAGTACTATATTGATGTATTAAATACACTGAAGTATTAAATACACTGAAGTTGATAAATGCATTGGGGTGATGTCAGAGAATATCTTTATTCTTTGGAAATATATACTATCTTATAAGTATCTTACTCTCAAATAGTTCAGAAAAAGATTGTGTGTGGGGGGGGAGACTGTTGTATGTATCTATATTTATCTATATATCTATAGATAGGTAGGTAGATAGATAGACAGACAGACAGGCAGGCAAGCAGGCAGATAAAAGAAATAGCAAAGCAAACAGTAAAGGCTATTTTAATGTTCTTTGTACTATTCTTACAACTTTTCTGTAAATTTAAATTATATCCAAATAAAAAGTTTTAAAATGTATTTATCTTGCTTCTACACATACAAGAAAAGCCTTCTTTTAGATATTTATACATTCTCCCTACAAGTTTTTTTTTTTTTTAGGTTATTGCTGTTTTCTAGATATTTTCTTACTAGATAGTGAAAATGTAAACTTTAGTATTTGGGGGCTCTATATGAATTATTAAAAATAACAAAGGAATGAGGCTCAAATACAACCTCAGGCATAAACATATAGAGCTAAATTAATGTAAAATGTGAAGTAATAATCTACCACTAATGGATGCCACTACTAAAGGGACAAAGCAAAAATGATATTTAAAATAGCAGTTCACCCAGAAAAAAAGTGTAATATAGGCTTAAACACTTTACCTAACTTAATTCTTTATAAATGGACATTCACTCAAGTATCTTTCGAAATAGACTGAAGTAATTTTCTATGAAGATGATCCAGAATTCAGTCTTTTTCCCCCCACATTTGCCATAACCATATAGCATCACCTACAAATTCCAGTACTGAGTTTCATAAGGGGAAGATTTAAAAACACTTGGGCAAAATCTTCTAAATTGGTACAATCTTTAGAGCTGTCTCTCCTACACGAGAGTCAACAGGGGAAAAAAAAGTTTAGAACATGTCTGTGTCATATCTTTCCAACACATTTAACTTACTTTTCACAAGAACAACCACCCTTAATCTTTATGCACTTATATTCTACCAGTTTATTGTTACTTCATTATATTATATATTATTGCAAACACAAGTACAATTAGCAAAAATATGCAGCTTGACCAATGAAAGCAGAGAGCGTGAGCATCCTCTCTAGAGAGTAGCCGAGCATTGTCAGCCAGAATGTTCTTAGAGGCAATGGACAGATACCTGTTAGTCCTACAAGGCTACCAGGTGGAGATCAGTTATGAGAGTTGGTAAATACCCAACTGGACACACCTCTACCAGGTAACAAAAATACTCATTTCAAACAAGTGAACTAAGAACTTTATAAATAGCTCTTAGTTTGCCAGAAGTGCACAGGGATTAAAGTGACATTTGATCAAGTTTATACACAAGTGGGCTCAATTTAAGACCTTCCCTGTTTTCTTATAGACCAGCAATAAGAAGAGCAGAAATGTCTGGTGCTAGATAATATACAATAGTTTGAAATCTGTACCCCAACTAGCCAAGTCTTGAAGTAGTTAGTTAAAAACAGAAATATACAAATCAAAAGGGAATAATGAGAACACAGGACAAGAGGAGAGTTAAAACTCTCCTCTTATAAGACCTTGACGCTCTCTTATAAAATAAATCCAAGCATCCGTACTTTCGACATGTATACTACACCCAAATGCAGGAATTTATCTTCTTGCAGAATCCATAAAAGAGGCTTTAATTTTCCAACAGAGTTTTTAGAAAATGTGTTAATTGCATACATGGTCGTATTTTAAAGCACAGCCAGACACGGCTGAAATCTAGTTAGCCCTACAGAGTTTCAAACCATTAAAAATAAGTTATATAGTCTTCTAATCTGGGATCACAACAGTGTCTCCATCAGAAATATATATCAATAAAATAATGATCACTGTCAGAGTAACTGGAGCTAACTGCTAACACACCCACCTCTTCTCCACCCTCAAGGACCCAAAGGAACAAAAGTGTCCAAACGCTCCAGCAGCTGGTCTGAAACACTACATGTTATGCATATCTGACATGCGATGACAACGAGACATGCAACTTAATGCACTGCCTTGTTATGAAGAGCCAACAGAGGGAATTTGATTAATTTGCCCAACAGATTTCCACATAATATATGATAGGGTCTTCAAAAGCAAGACAAATAGAAACTCATTTTGTCGGACCCCAGGTCTCATCTGGCTGCTTCTACGCTGTGATTTTAAATGTATTATTCTTGCTATATTTTATTTCTCCAATCAATGAAGAACTGGTGCTCTTTTGTCCACATTATTTCATGGATGGAGAAATTTAATTATATTAAATAATACCTGACAACCTAAGATAACATCAAAATAAACTGAGTGTTTTTAAATTAGACATCAGAAAATATATCTAACGAACAAGAAAATTCAAGTTCACCTCAAAGAGGTTGTCATAAAATCCACAGAAGATATAAACTGGTGTCCTTCTAATGTGATTAGTTGAGCTAGTATTTCACAATGTAAAGAAAGCCAGATGCTACATAAGACTCCTATCTTAATATAGATATTGTACTTAGTTCTCAAATTTCTCTCTCTATATACATATGTATATGTAGTGTATTTGTCTATATACACACAAGTATATATAATATACATTAACAAATCTTATACAAATATATATAAACTAAATATATAAATAAAATTTATTTTACATATATTTATATATTAAAAGGGGGAATACTAATGCTATAAAACCCTCAGACTCTATTACACAGAATCATTTTTAATCACATCTAAAGCACCAGGAGAAAAATAATGAAGATAATGGCCTCTGAGAGCCACCACACATTTCTGAGTTGTAGATATCCATCCTCACTCTGAGACAGCCTCTTTAATAGCCTGAGGTGACTGTGAATCTATATGACAAAAGATCATTTTAAAAAGTCATTCTTAAAAATGAGTTTCAATGATTTATAAACCAAATATAACACAGCTGCACTATGCCAACAAAAATGGGTTGACTTGTTAAAAAAATAATAATAAAATTAATTAATTTTTTAAAAAACCTACCTCTTCTCATCCAGTAAAACTACTGGGGTCACTTAAGAGTATTTGTTGCATATCCACAATATACAGAGTATTTTAAGAAGTTAAAAAAATTAAATCAGTTGGATCTCTCACCATTCTTTGCAACATCACATATAATTCTCTTTTAAAAGAAACTGCTTTGGATGAAGGGAGTCAAAAGGTACAAACTTCCAGTTATAAGACAAAAAAAAAGTACCAGGGATGTAATGCACATAATAAATATAACTAACACTACTGTACATTATACACAAACACTGTTAAGAGAGTCAATCTTAGAGTTCTCATCACAAGGAAAAGTTTTTTTCTATTTCTTTAATTCTGTATCTATGTGAGATGATAGATACTCCCTAAACTTACTGTGGTCATCATTTCATGATGCATGTAAGTCATTATGCTGTACACCTGAAACTTATGTAGTGAAAAATGTCAACTATATCTCAATAAAACTGGAAGAGAAAAACAAGCCAAAAACTGCTCTGGGGACTGATGTTTCTAGAGGTCCTTGTAAGAAGTAAATGACTAACAATTTGACAAAATACACATTCATTCAGTTTGGAATAACTTCCATATAGGTTATTAAAGAGACAATATGTTACCTACCCTAATTAAGTCATTAGTTTTATTATACAAAAAGAAGTACTTTGAGTAAATTATCAGAAAACTTTATCTCAAGTAACATGCTTTAAAATATGTCTGAATACGTAACTGAAATTATTTTGTTAATTCAAGTTGCTATCAGTTAATACACTTTAAGCTGATCAAACAAAATTACCTCTGAGCTACGTTTCTTAAGAATTGTTCCCAACTCTCCTTCAACTCTACACAATACAATTCCTTTGGAGATAATTTAGGTGGATAATTATTCTCTCGCTCTTTAAATTTCAAATAAAGAAGTCTGTGAGCTCCTTTTTAAGCCACTGATTAGGCTGTGTTTTGTATCCCCGGCACCTGGTGCTTAATAGGTAGCGTCCAGTATATGTCTGATGAATGAATGAATGAATGAATGAATGAATTGATGTACAACGAACCAATGATGATTTCCGCATTTATATAAAGATGACTTAGAGGACTGGGGCGGGGAGGGTGGGGGGGACTCGAGGCGGGGAGTCAAGGAAGGGAGGGAATACGGGGATATGTGTATAAAAACAGATGATTGAACTTGGTGTACCCCCAAAAAAATAATTAAAAAAATGCAAAAAAAAAAAAAAAAAAGACCCTGTCCTCTGCTCTTGTGCAATCCTTCTTCATTAAATCTCACACATTTAAAAGGGAGAAAGGTAAATTTACACACTGTAGGCTCCTCAGAACTTATGTGAATAAGAAGTTACCCTCAAATTGAAGTTAAAAAAATGACATTCAAAAGAGAAATTCATCCCACCCTTCAGTTCATTTCAGTAAACAATGCTGATATAAGATGAATATGCATGAGCACCACTCTCAGGGCATCCACAGTCTAGTAGAGGAGACATAAACACAAACAAATAACAACACAGATACAGGCGTGTGGTCATTGTTCCCTTGGTTCCTGCTACCCCTCCTCTCCCCTAAAGCTTTCGGTCAGATTTATCCATTCGTGGAGCAACTGACGGCACTGTGAAGGGTCTCGGCAACCAACACCCTGCTTTCAGCCCAAGCACTGGTCAAAGGTGCCAGGCAAACCACTACCACTCTCTCCTGTCTGCTATCCTTCTGCTCAGCCTTGTAGAACCCACCAAGCGCCTGTCCTCCAACACTGTGGCTTTGCTTGATATCCTGAACGTAAGTGGCTTCCCTTAGAGTCCCTGCATTACTTACTCCTAACAGCACTGCTCAACAAAGGCTGCAGCTTTCCTCCACCTCACTCTTATAATCAGCTAATAACTGAAGACCAGAAGCTTTGCTCCTAATCATTCAAACTAAATGAATGTTTACACTCATTGCTGATTCACAGCCTTTCTGGCCCAATCATTGACTCCGCCAAAGAGGCGCCTCTGTGGTCCAGCTGCTTGCCAGCCACACAGCTGGCACCACTGGGCATCTTCCTAACCCGTTCCCCTGATAGCCTAAAGCAACAACATGCCCTGAAGTGGGAAACTAATGCATCAACCACAGAGCTCTGACATTTGTAACACTTGCCCCCATCTCCCCTTTCCATAAACAAAGTGATAAAAATCACAAATGTCATTAAAATGTAAAAATCAAGTCATTGTAAGCACCAAATATCAACTTCAGAGGAAACAGACTTGATTACACATGCATCAGGGTGCAGATGGTGGACTTTCCTCCTCCTACTCACATGAAGAAAGAACAGCTTCCAAGGAAATACATTATGTATTCTTCCCCCATCACCTCGAAAATGCCAAGTTATTTGATGTTTTCCTCCTTAGTGAATACATGGAGGAGACCTCAGTAAAATGGCTACTGTATTAGATTATGGAACCAAAACCATGATTTTATAAACCTCACTCTATTTGCTTTAAATAAGCAGATAACAAACAGTCATCAACACAATAAGACAGGGTGAAAATGACTACAGGACTTGAGCAACATAATTTTAAGATACCTTTGGAGAAAAAAAGTGTAAAATTAGTCTGAAATTGACTATTACAAGCATCTTGAGTTTCACAGTAAGTTTTATATAGGAACCCATAAATTTAGAGGGAAATTGGCAGGTAGGTGAATGACAGGAAATTATATTTCAGGGACCGTTATTTGCAATTCTGACTGCTTAAACGAGATTAGAAACCACAAAGTTCACCAGCTTAGGGCACAATACTCTCTTAGTGGGCATTTGTCTAAGTATTCATAATGTCAAATGGATCCAGAAAGGTCTTTTCTTATTTGCTTCCAAAATAAACAGTGATATACCAAATTTAGAAGTACATCCTAAAATGTTACCTAAAATTTCAAAATGGTCTATGTGGAAGTAAACAGAAAAGGAATTGTAAACTTAGACCTGTACACACCATTACGTCTCTTCATTCTTCAAAGTGTTAGAAACTCGGAGCACATAAAAAACTTGATATACAACTGAATAAAAATTAGAAAGTATGGCAAGGCTAATTTCCTTGCTTTTATTTGTGGCCCTGCCCTTTCACACCAAAAAAACCTTGAAAACCTCCAGGCTTGGTCCTGGAGAAGCAGGTGCTAACCATGACCCCTCCCTCACTCTGCCCAGGCCCTTCTCCCTCCACCCTCCTTCAATGACACCAGGACCTTTGCACTAGCTGCTTCCTCTGCCAGCACCTCTCTTCCCCTGACATCCCTATCACTCCCTCATGACCTTCTGGCCACTTTTTCAAAGTCAGTTTCTCAAGGACACCCTCCCTGACCACCCCATCAAAAAGGTAAGCGCCCTCCCCAACCTCCTACCTCCCGTCCATGTTTTATATTTTTCTTCTCAGCAATTATTCATACCTAACATACCACATAGATCGTATGTTTTTATTATTATGGGTCCTCCACTAAAATGTAAGCTCTATGAGGGCAGGGATTTGTGCCTGATTTGCTCACTACTCTATTTCCAATGCCTAAATGAGTGCCAGGCATATGGCAGATGCTCAATAGATATTTCTTGAATAAATGAACGAATCTGCATAGAGATTCTTCTTAGATTGGTCTACCAGTTTGCCTTCCAGACAAGCTGTAAAGTTTGCCAACTCCACTTCACAGGACCTTTGCCTAGCCAAAAGCTCTTGATGTTTAGCCTCACCACCCACCCCCTCCTCTTCCAGTTTTCTTCTTCTTTCGTGCAGTCATTGTTTTAAGTCTTATTGAAAATGGACTTTCAGGGAAGCAACCTGAAATTGCTGGTGAAAGCAGGCGAGATGTAAAGAAATCAATAAACAGAAGAGAGATCGTGACTGCCATGGAAGGTTTTCTCTCTCTTGGTGCCTTTTTGCAATATTATAAAAGCTCACCAAGAGGTGGTGGATACTTAAGTGATGTAGAAAACAGCTGATTTGTATGTATGCTTACACATACAGAAAAGAGAATAAATTGCATTGGTGCATTGAAGTGGTTCTATTTCTGAGTGTAATTCAAGAAGGTGCTATTTAAAAGTTAAGCATAAAAACCTTTTAACAGAGCTACCATTGGGATAGTCAGGGAGTTTGGCTGGTTATTTTATAAAGCACATCCCTACCTATCAACTTCATGATACTCCCAAATTAACTAGTGTTATTTTGAGAGCAATAGCCAAGTTCATATTTCAAGAAAAAAGCTCTAAATAGTCTAGATCAGCATTCACTTGGCATGGTGGGGGGAGCCTACATTCAGACCTTAAAAGCAAAGTATTCAAACAGATGAAAATAGTTAAAAGAGGTTTGAAAACAGAATGAATTAAGGCCAGCCCAGCCATACCAGATAATAGAATGTCTTACATGCCTACAACAAACGGCACAGTTTTGACACAAGAACATACAAGCAGATAAATGCAAAATAATATCTAAAGGGAAAAAAACCCTACTAAAGGTTAATATATGGAAAAATAAGGTTGAATGGGCAGGATTCCAGGTGTTCTAATCCTCAAAGCCACCCCCACCCCCAAACCACCTCAGTATTACTGAGATCTATGTTGTTGATAAGTCAGTATGGTTCCCCTACCACAACTGAGCACCACATAATGAGAATGAACTATACTCAATAAATGGGGCTCCTAAAATTGACTATTGGCGGGGCGGGGGGGGGGGGTGCTGGAGGGACAGGGGAGAGGAGCCTATTTAAACCTTCTACACCATATATCAAAATAAACCCCAGACAGACAGGGCTGGGCTCCACCTTCAGGCTGGGGTGGCATGCCCCATTTGGGCACAGAAGGATTGGTAACAGAACAGAAATGTCTGGCCTGGTTGCACGGCCAGATTGGGAGTGCAGGGATGGGTCTCGGCCTGTCCCAGGAGGTCTGGAGCTGCCAGTGTGCAGGGCAGAAGGGGGCGGTGCTTCCCGGTGGAAGGCAAGTATGTCACTATGGTTTCTACCCACCATTTGTAAAACTGCCTAGACAACATGTTTTGGAAAAAGATCCTTGCACAAACCATAATTATACATTTTATGATATTTTCTTAGCCCGCTGAGAAGAGAACCATCCTTTAAACATCTAAATCTAAAAGTTTAAATGTGTCTTACCTTCCCAATTCCAAGTATAATTATGGAAGCAAATTAAGCTGCTGAGGCTAGTCAACAGTTTGTTTCTCTTCTCACCTTGAACATGTCTACATCTGCAGAAATTCACCTTTCATATTCTTCTAGAGGAATCTGTGGTCCTACCTTTCCTAATTGATCATTTTTCTCTAGCTATGACTATGATCTCTCTAGACTGATATGATTTGTTCAGGCTGAAACTACTCTGAAATCCAAACTCTGACAATCCCACCAAGGGATCCCCAGCCTCCTCCATTAGCCAGAGGTCTCCCTCGTGATCCTATGCTGGTGGACCCATCACCCAATAATTAACACATGGCTGTGTTTCAAAGGCTGCATTCTTCTCCTTGCTATATATAACCATATTCTTAATAATACTGTTCCATTTTTGGAAGCAGCCTTTTCATAACACTCCTTCAAAATTTCCTCGCAGTTTTACATCCCCCTTCATTATGAACAATAGGCCATCTCACTATGGAATTAGGGACCAAGAGAGCCAACTTTGTTAAATGCCCAAAGGTCAAAGAGTGTTTCCATAACAAAGCATTCATCCCAATGCAATCAGCATGATTGAACACGCTATGAAAGCAATAAGTGGCATGGATCTGGAGTGACAAACAAGCTGTTAATTCACTTTATTAGATTCTTGATATCTACATAAAAATAAGTTTTAACTTTGATATAAATGTAGTGGATGTCAGAATACTTAAAAATATATCAATTACAGTATTCCATCATTTTCTTGGTGCAATCAGTAGAAACCATGAAAGCAAAGTAAGGATATGTTGCACAATAAATAAAGCCTGATATTTATAGCTTTGTGATTTATAAAAGATGAATTTGTGGTTTTTCACATACAAATTATTCTCAGTGCAGTGATGTGTGTTGGAATGATTATCATACTGAAGTCAGAAGACTTCTAGAGAAAATCTGGTTAATAAGCACCATCAACTGTGTCTCTGGGCAATGGATTAATCAATGTTGAGAGTTTCTTTCAAATTCCATTGCCTTTAACATAATGAAATAAGCAATTTTCATAATATCTATAAATAAGACAATAATTAATTGTTTTTAAAAAACTAACCTAGACTTCAAAACATCATTTGTGTAGTAAAAATATACTGGGAAAACTTATGCAAAAATTTGTATTAATTATAACCCTAGAACTAACATTATAAATGCTAATAAAATATATGATTTCAACACTAAAAACTTCATCTTTCCCCATAAAGCTCCACCTATTCTATTCCATTAATATCCAAGTTTTCTGTTCAATAGATGGATAAAAACAAAACAAAACAAAAAGCTTGTCAAAATACAAATATAAAATAGCTCAGAAGAAAGTAGCAATAATAGAAGTTCATAGAAAAAAATTTTAATTTTGTGCAACTGACAAGGTTCAGTAGTTTGTTATGTGAACATGATTTATTTTAATTTGTTTCCCTAACAAAAAGGGAAGGGTGGTAATAGAAAAAAAGAAAACACATCCGAGTGCTAAACAACAGTGATTATGATGGTAACAAAAAAAAGTAGTGAGCAAAAATTTAAACTATTTTATATTGTGGCAAAAAAGAAAAAAAAAAACAGATTTCATTCATTTTTGAAAAATTCAAATTTGAATGTGACCACAACTGTAAAGTGCAATCTTCACTGATCCTTCCAGGATGAAGCCATCATCCCTCTTCTTTCTCCAATAATGGTTTCCCACAGTGCTGTCCAACACACAGAAGTCTACCCATGTGTTCATTTCCTCTACTTACTGCCCTTCCTTGCTCCTGGAGCATCACTAGCACAGAGCCAGCCCCAGCGTCTGATGGGAGGAGGGATGCCCTTAGGCAGAGTGAAATGATAGAACCACTGTCTTGAACAGTGATGTGTCTGATGAAACAAATTTAATAATTCCTTAAAGTGGAACCAGTTGAAAAGTTCCAGCTCCATAACTTGAACTAAAATCAGACTTCTGAATTTTTTATCCACTCCTTAGAAGTAAATACACAGTTTTTGTGTTATAAAAGGTCAACCAGCATTTAAACTATGGTAAGCTAAAATGTTTCTGACATCTTTGTTACAATAATATCTTACTGACCTGGGTATTACATCTGTGTAAATATAAAATGTATAAAGAAATGCTTATAGCAACATTATACCTAATAGCCAAATGGTGAAAACAACACAAATGCCCGCCAACTGATGAATGGATAAACAAAGCATGATATATCTAAACAATGAAACATCAGCCATAAAAAGGAATAAAATACTGATGCCTGCTGCAATATGGAAGAATCTAGTAAACATTACATTAATTGAAAGAAGCCAGAAACAAAAGGCCGCATAGTGTAATGGTACGATCCCATTTATATAAATGTGTCCAAAATAGGGAAATTCATACACAGAGAAAGTACATTAGTGATTGCCTAGGGCTGGGGGGAGGTTGGGGGTGGGGAGCAAGAGAGAGGTGATAGGTACAGCATTCAAGGTTTCTTTTTGAGGTGATGCCAATATTTCTAAAATCGACTGGGGGGCAAGGGTGGTTGCACAACTCTATGAAAATACTAAAAACCACTAACTGGGGACTTGCCTGGTGGCACAGTGGTTAAGAATCCACCTGCCAATGCAGGAGACACGGGTTCGAGCCCGGGGCCGGGAAGATCCCACATGCCTTAGAACAACTAACCCCGTGCACCACAACAAGAGAAGTCACCACAATGAGAAGCCTGCGCACAGCAACAAAGAGTAGCCCCCTTCGCAGCAATGAAGACCCAACGCAGCCAATAAATAAATAATAAATTTTAAAAAAAAACCCACTAACTGTATACTTTAAATGGATGAATTTGTATGATATGTGAATTACATCTCAATAAAACTATAACAAAAAAAGAAGACTATAAGATTTTCTATATACTTATACTTTATATTCTACATGCCTATATTCTTCTATGTTCTTCTCTCCCAGTTTCACTCAGATTTCACCTCTTCCAGCTACCTTTCTACCGAGGTCCAAGTAATTCCAAAAGTTACATTTTCCTCCCACTTTACTTATTCCCTAAAATAAACTACATTTGACAGCGAGCATAACTGAAAGGCTATTCTATTCCCCAAGCTCCAGCATATGGTTCCTGGACACCAAAGGGAACAGAATAATTTGCAGCTAGCTTAAACACAGTTGTCTTTTTGTGTCATCCTCAGTTTTAGACAGCAAACTTTTAGTGAGTGTACGTCATGTTGATTTTGTAATCTTTTCTTTTGACCTACTACTAGTAAACGTGGCCAAAGGAACTTCCTATTTGTTAGGCAAGTTTCATAACTACCATACTGGCAAATTCATTAGAAACAATTCCACTGAGCATCAGGAAAGATATGAAAAAATAACCAGTGGTGTTAAATACCAAAGTCTGCTAGAGGAGAGGGAGGGAAGAGCAATATCACCCTTCCTGCCACGACTCCATCAGGTGCCCCCTGTTCAGCCACCCCAAATAACATACAAGTACAAAATTATGGGCTTACTCTCCAAATGAAATTTCAAGACTTGTCATCTTGATTGCCATACAAACAGATTTCCCCTTCTGAGCCTATTCTATATAAAGGTTTAGAGTGCCCACTAGAAAGAGGCAAACATTAGCATCAACTTTTCTTAAGAAAAAAAAAATTCTAACTTTATTTTGTCTGCTTACGTCTTAATAGTTTCATACTTACCTCTGATAATCTTATTCAAAGCTACAGTGAGTCTGTATAACCTTCTTATCATAGAAGTTGCAGAGGGGAGGAGATGGTGGCTCAGCAAAGAAGATAAAAAAAATAATCTCTCGAGAGTTGGAAAAAAAAGAATATGTGACTTCTAATAATTCCTTGATCTCAAATTCAGTATGCTGGAAATCCTGAATGCTGGAAATAGGTGTGCTGAGAATCTGCACAAGGACCACAGCTTCCCACCTGATTTAACAGACACAGGGAGCACCATCTGGATGAAAAGTGGCAGCCATCCAGCCATTCCAGTGGAGTCCGGGTACCAAACTCAGAATGATGAAAACATCCAGCTGGCAATCTGCTAAACAAAAGGCTCATCCGCATAAAATCCTCCCCTATTCTTTACTTTTTCCTCAAGAATTTTACTGCAAGCCCCATCAGCTTTTGTTCTTAAGAAAGTGATTCTTTCTTCAGAAGAAGCCTCAATAGGAGAAGATATGAAATAGAAGAAAGACTGCACTGAGAATAAACAAACCAAGATTATAGTTCCTTCCCTGCTGGGTGACTCTGGGTAACATCTATAGCCTATATAGGCTATAATTTTTTTCTCTGTGAAATGAATGAGTTGGACTGAGTGATTCTAAGTCTGTAGGGCTAAAACAACATAAAGTACAATATTACACTGAGCCTTTATTTGAAAAATACACTAAATAAAATATAGTAAGCTTCTGAAAGCCTTAATGCCACTTTCCAAATTATGAATTTTCTAACACCTGCTAAGTTAGTTCCCGCCTTCTCTTCACGGCTATTAGAAAAGTGCCGTGGTATGGCCCATGTGATGGTCAGCGTCATACCACTGGTAGAGTGTAACAACGTGTCTTTCTTTGACAACATAATGGAAATGACTTCTGTAAGCCACAGTGGAAAAATCAGTTTTGCTGTTTACAGAGAGACTTAGTGAATGCCAATTCATTTTTCAACCCCAAATCAGTAATTATCTTTTTGAGGACTTTTTCCAGTTCCCTAACCCCTCCCCAGTAGTTATGCTGTTCACCTATTTTATTCAGATGTCTACTCTTGCATTTGTCATATATTTATTTATTTCTATCTCTCAGTTTCCCTTCCAGGTTGTCTTCAGCTTCTATCATTCTATCTGGGTGAGAACCACAACTTTTCAGCTGCAAATCTAGAAAGGAATATACGTGTATCTCATGCATTCGAAAGATCCAGAAGTAGCCTAAACTTCAGGCAAAGCTGGATTCTGCTGTTCAATGGATAGTTAAGAACCCATCTCTCGGGGCTTCCCTGGTGGCGCAGTGGATAAGACTCCAAGCTCCCAATGCAGAGCGTGCAGGTTCCATCCCTGGTCAAGGAACTAGATCCCACATGCATGCTGCAACTAAGAGTTCACAGGCCACAACTAAGGAGCCCGCATGCTGCAATGAAGGAGCCAGCAAGCGGGAGCTAAGAAGCCTGCCTTCCCCAGCTAACACCCAGTGCAACTCAACAAATAATAATAAATACTTTTTTTAAAAAAAGAATCCATCTCTCAGCTCACCTTTCCTCACGTTGATTTTATAAACAGACAGACACCCCTTTCTGGTAATAAGACATTAGGATTTCCAGGCTTTACCAGTTTACTTTCCCACTAATTGCACATATGCTTCTCACGACCTTTTTTGGGTCTGTGTCCATCTCTGAACCAATCACTATGGCTCTAGAGATAAAATTCTCATTGGCCAAGTCCGCACAATTTGCCCACTCCTTAACCAGGAGTACGTGTTGTAAAGCCAGCCTATAGACAGAGACTGTAGGAAGTGGACACCACAAACCAAGTGCCATTTCCAGAAAAACAGAAAGAGTAGACAAGGAAGGCAAAAACACCAGATGTCTATTACCGTTTGGTTGTTTGCTTAATTAAATGTAATCACATTTGTAATAAAGACTTTGTCCTCTCATATACTCTGATTATACTACTCACTACTACACAAATAGATTCTAATACATTACGTCATGATTAGCTAAGTATAGAGGAGTTGGGATGGGGGATGGGGTCCACAAGTACATGCAGGCAGAGGGAAAACAGCTGTCTTTCTAGGTCACCCTGAAAATTGAAGCTAATATTTTACTTTTAGGAGTGTGGCACCTTCCTTACATCATACACAAAAATGAACTTGGAATGTATCGAAGGCCTAAATGTAAGAGCTAAAACTATAAAACTCTCAGAAAAAAAAATAGGCATAAATCTATATGCCCTTGGATTAGACAATGGTTTCTTAGGCATAACACCAAAACCGCAAGCAACAAAAAGTAGGTAAGTTGGACTTGATCAAAATTTGAAATTTTTGTGATTCAAAGGACAACACCAAGAAAGTGAAAAGATAACCCAAAGAATGGGATTAAATACTTGCAACTACTACATCTGATTGGGGACTAGTATTCAGAATATATAAAGAACTCTTGCAATTCAATAATAAAAAGACAAATAACCCACTTAAAAGCTAGGAAAGGATTTGAATAGATATTTCTCCAAAGAAGAAACACAAATGGCCAATACCCAAATGAAAAGGTCTTTGATATTTGTCATTAGGGAAATATATACAAATCAAAACCACAATGAGATACCACTTCCCATCCACACCTCCTAAGCAAAAAAGGAAGGTAGACAATAAGCGGGAAAAAAATGAAGCAAAATTTTAATAACTGTTGAATCTGGATAATAAGTATATGTGGGTTCAACATACCCTCCTATCTACTTCTGTATTTGAAATTTTTTCAAATACAAAATTATTAAAAGAGACTGTGATACAAATTTGCATTTCTTGTGGTTGGACTATGTGACAATTAGGGAAGCCATGGTTTTAAAGGGTCTGCACTAATAATGGTATAAATATTGAAATACTGAAACCAAGCTGTTAAATCCAAAGAAATGCACAAAATCTGTCTGGTGTTTCCATTACTTCGAAAACATTCTTTCCTAAGGTTATTTCCTCTTATTAAGCAAAACCATGTTTTCAGGCAAGATTTTCCACAAACTACATTCTCAAACCAGACTTTCCTCAAGACTTTAACAAATGTTCTCAAACAAAAGTGTTCCATTGTCAAATAAGTTTGAGAAACAATGAATCAAACAAAGCTAATGCATTTGCTACATTCTGAGTTGCTAATATGCTCACATGCACTGTGTGTCATACAAAAGAGGCTATAATATGCCTCATTTGGGAAACTCATGTAAATCCATTTATTTATACAGCATATCTATTAAGCTCATGAAATACTTATCTTGCAACCCTAGCAGAGAGTCAGAATCACTTCTAGTGCCTGATACAAACACAATTTTCTCTGTTTTTTTAAGACCCACCTTGAACCCAAGTTTATGAAATGTTGGTTTAGAGATAAGAAAGTTTTTGCTTTAGAAAAGATATTTGAGGACATCCTAGGTGGCGCAGTGGGTAAGAATCTGCCTGCCAATGCAGGGGACATGGGTTCGATCCCTGCCCCAGGAAGATGCCACATGCCACGGAGTAACTAAGCCCATGTGCCACAACTATTGAGCCAGTGCCCAAGAGCCCATGAGCCACAACTATTGAGCCCATGTGCCGCAACTACTGAGGCCCACATGCCTAGAGCCTGTGCTCTGCAACAAGAGAGGCCACCACAATGAGAGGCCCATGCACCACAACGAAGAGTAGCCCCCTGCTCACTGCAACTAGAGAAAGCCCGTGCCCGTGTGCAGCAACGAAGACCCAACACAGCCAATTAAATAAATAAATAGATAGATAGATAGATAGATAGATAGATAGATAGATAGATAGATAGATAGATATTTGAGCTGAGTCTGGAAACCAGAGAACCTAATCAAGCAATGTTATATTCAAGACAAAGGGAATAATAAGTACAAGGATGCAAAAGCAAGGAGCACTTGGGAAAAACAAGTAGCCCCCTATTACTGGGAAACAGGAATACACGAGGGCAGGAGGGCTGGCAGAAGATGAGGTTGAAGGCACAGGCAGCGGCCAGGTTGGGAAGGACTTTGCTAGGCTACTGAGTTGAAAGTGTGAGCAGTGGAAAGCCACCAAATGACTACACAGAGGAGCGATGTGGTCAAATCTGCAGTTCTTTTTGGTGTCCCCCAAATACAGACACATCGACCCTGAAGATGATGATTTACTCTGGATAAGTCACGTACCTATATTAAACCTGATTTGCCAAATGAAGCAATTCCCCAGCCCACAACAACAATTATTTGAACTTCAGCCTAAGCATAATTCACTTGTGCAATACTGCTACTGTTCCAACTTACCCTACTATTGGCTGCAAATGCAAAAATGTTTAAATGTGTGATTCTCCTGTATTGCACACACGGAAAATACCTCTCCAAAAATCTCTCTCTTTCTTTTCTCTGATGCTTGGATTTCTAGAAAGAAGAGAAAGCTTCCAGGATATGCTACCACTTGAAAGAATGTCCCCTCATTACTTAAAAGCTACTCTGCAGTCATTTCCCGTGCTGCACTTTCAATTATCGACACTGACTGCAGCTGAGGTTAAAAACTGTCCCCTTACTGCATGGCTGGGGATTTGTATTTTTAACTGGTTTGTCTGCCATCCATTGCACTCTTAAAAAAATAATAACAATAACAATAATAGTAAGTTCAGAGTATTTAAAGATCTAGTGATTTAACATAAAGTCCGGATTTCTTGAGTTCCCTGATATTTTTATAGATCTGACAATACCGAGCTTTGATTTTTGCAGGATACAGTCAGCTAGAGATAAAAATAACAGCGCCCCCTTAGATGAGCCTTCCAAATATACCAAGCACCTTACCTACCCCACACTTTGCACACTCACACTCATGCAGTGTGGACTGTGCTGCTTGGTTTTATTTACAGTAAATAGATTTATACTGACCTAAATTTCATCCAAAAAATTTAAGCAGTTTATCAAATTAAATATATAACATAGGATCATTAACAATGAAAACAATACCCACCAATTAAACAGAACAATCAAATAGATTTTCCAGGCATCTGGTAGATGTAATTAGGTAAAATGCAGTAAGTAATTACTGCAGTTGAATCCTGACTTTGAAGTAAAACATGACTTCAGATTCTTTTTCCCAAGTAAAGGATTTTAGGATTCCTAGATAAGGCTGAGCAGATCATCAACTGAGATTTACCAGAATTTCCCCCCAAGAGTAGAGTTCCTTCAACTAGCTTTACTCTTCAGATCTTTACAATTTCTCTCAAGCACAGAGCAGACTCCATACTTCTATGATCTTGCCATGGGTTACCAATACGAACCATGTAGGTAATGTCTAATAAAAGATAAGGGCCATAAATCATTTATGATTTATAAACTTTATCAAATGTATTAAGTTCTATTGGCTCTTCCTTGAGCTAACTCAGTCTTTAGTCAATCGTCCTTACCTCATTCAAAAAAGTAAAAGAAAGCCTTTTTACACGGAGTGTATATAGCTTTCATGATATCATCAAGCTGTGAAGAAACAAGGGGAAACTGGAGAAATAATTGCTCATGCTTTTCTGCCTTTAGGAGGGTGACTGTGATAATTCAGCACTAGAATCATCAGATAAATCTAGCACAGAGTAAAAGCACCCAAAATTTCTTCTAAATGTGAGGTTGCCCATTTTCTGGTGGAAACAAAAGAGTTACCTGCTCTCTCCCTGTAGTCTTTTTTTTTTTTAATTTTTTCAATTAATTTATTTATTTATTTATTTATTGGCTGCGTTGGGTCTTCGTTGCTGCATGGGCTTTCTCTAGCTGCGGAGAGCGGGAGCTACTCTTCATTGCGGTACTCAGGCTCCTCACTGCGGTGGCTTCTCTTGTTGCAGAGCACAGGCTCTAGGCACAGGCTCTAGGTGTGCAGGCTTCAGTAGTTGTGGCACACGGACTCAATAATTGTGGCTCACGGGCTCCAGAGTACAGGCTCAGTAGTTGTGGTCCATGGGCTTAGTTGCTCCGCAGCATATGGGATCTTCCCGGATCAGGGACTGAACCCATGTCCCCTGCATTGGCAGGTGGATTCTTAACCACTGCACCACCAGGGAAGTCCCTCTGCCTGTAGTCTTATGTTTTATAGAAAGATACTTTTCCCTTACCCTTGATTTGCTTTACAATGAAGCTCAAACACTCTGCTCCAAGGGGTTAAGTTTGTTGTACATGTCAGATGGCCACAGGATAATGCCTAAGATCCTTCAGGTTCTGTGCCACATGACGTTTAGAGATAATTTATTACAGTCCTTGCAAAAGTAAACAATCATGGGGGGGAAACATATTCATCCTGACCTATTTTCAAAGTTCCTCACATCTTGAACATTTTTAAAAAATATTCGTTAGTTTCAGGACTAGTACAATTTAGCAACTTCTGCTGGCTTCCCTCCCTTACCCATTCCTTCATTTGAAGGCTACTTTCCACTAGATTGTCAACCCAAGGGCTAAAATCAAGTTTGTGTCATTCACTGTTACAGTCCCAGAAGCTGGCACAGTACCGGCCATAGAGTGCATAATAAATATTGAATAAATGAATGCTCCTTAAATACTATTAACAACATCATAATTTTAAGCAACATTCAGAGAAAAAGATGCATTTAGAAAGTTTTTAAGCAAAATGTGAGAAGTCAAATATAAAAATTTGTTACAAAAAAAAATATTAGAAAATACTAACTTTAAAAAGCTCTCCAGATTGAGAATGTAAATACTTTCTCCACTGGCTTCAGACTCTATAACTGTGAAAACTCAATATTTTTTAGAAAGCAATTTCTATTCTGCAGAGAAAAGGTACTATAAAATGCAAGTATTACCAAGGAGCTTGAACCATGAAAGTGATGGAATTTGTTTTTGTTTTATTAAAGGTGACGAAAGGTCGCAATGAATTTTTAGAGTGACATTCTGAAGAGAATACTATGGCCAAAAATCTTACGCAGAAATTTTGCTAATAACAAGTCAATGACGGGTAATATCTCTCTGTTCTTATACTAGAACAACAGAGACAAAGGAACAATGGCTTCTCAGAGATCAGAAGCAGAAAACACTAACACAGGGACTTCCCTGGTGGTGCAATGGATAAGACTCCACACATTCCCAATGTAGAGAGCCTGGGTTCGATCCCCAGTCAGGGAACTAGATCCCACATGCATGTCACAACTAAGAGTTCACATGCCACAACCAAGGACTACAAGTGCCCCAACTAAGGAGCCAGCGAGATGCAACTAAGGAGCCAGTGAGCCAAAACTAAGAACCAGCACGACCAAATAAGTAAATAAAAAAAAATTTTTTTTAAAAGAAGAGGAAAGAAAGAAAAGAAAGCACTAACACAGAGGTATCAAAAACAGTGACTGAGAAAAAGAAAGCCAAAGAGGACAGGTTCTCAACATGCGGCAGGAGAAGACCCACTCCTTGATTACTTTGATGAACTGTTCCATCAATATTAACAGTTCCTTCCTGAGCACACTCAGTACCAAGGCAAGAGTGATCCAAAATAAGTACAAATCTTAATGCTCTTTCTCAGAGAAAGTGGACACATGACAAACTATTTTAAATAATTCAAGACAACATACATGAAGTGAAAAAGTGAGGCAGGTGCGTTATAGTTTGTATGAAGAGAGATTTATGGAAGTTGGAGAGTAATGGGGGAAGGGAGACTTCATAGAGGAAACAAAACTTCACCTGTGTGTGTGTGTGTGTGTGTGTGTGTGTGTGTGTGTGTGTGTGTGTGTAGACATTCCACTCGATGCAAAGGGAACAAAAAGCACCTGCCACCTGTGTGCTTAAGCTGGTTTCACATCCACTTCTAACCTTCACAACCTCATGAGCATATATCCACTCAGTAGATGAGCAAACCAAGTAGGTGGCATGAGATGAATCAGTTTGCATGGTTAGAAAGTCAAGGAGCCTAGACTGAAATCTATGGTTATCTGGTGCCAAAGTCTCTCCCCTCCTCAACCTCCTAATACAAACAAAGTCTCAAGATGACTGTTTAAGCTTCTCTACAGATACTTCCTCTCTTACACATGGGTTTTAAAAAATTAAAAGGAAACTTTCTGCACATAATCCTATCAGCTCATGGTTGCAGAGCACCTACTGTATGCCAAACACTGTAGCAAGTACTTTACAAGTATTCACGCACAGCATCCTTGCATCTGTATGAGGAAAGAAATAGGACTTTTCAGATTAGAAAAAAGAAGCACAAACAGGTTAACTAACAGCCCGAGGTCACTCTTCTAGTAAGTGGCAGGGCCTTTTATAAGCATATTCCACACCATTCCAACAGTGTTCAAATGAGAATCACCTCAACTGCACAGAAGGATTCTTTAAATAACCCCCAACAGGTCTCTGCCTTCTCCAAGGGCACCTGACCTGGGAGAGAACTGAGCAGGAATTGTGTTTCCTTGGCACAGCATGGCCTGGGTGCTGGTTCAGACTCTACCACCCATCAGTTCTGTCACTTTGCACAAGTTATTTAGCTTCTCAGGGTCTCAGCTTTGATGCCTGTAAAATGAGGAGCTTTTGATAAATGATACCAGAATTTCTTCCAGTTCTAAAACATGTCTGTGGTTCAAGTCAATCAGACTTGCTTTATACCAACACTCCTAACTACCAAACATGTGGGGGGAAGAAAAAGAAGAAAGAAAGAAAGGAATCTGGGCATGAACAGTGATCTAATTAGTTGACGAGTATATATAAATTCAAAATAACATATATAAGCAAAATGTATTATCCTGGTTCCAATCACCCCAAAGTTAATAGAGTTATTTTTCTAATCTCTCTAAGTTAGAATCATAAGCTTAAAGCATTCCTCAAAGTACCTAGAAAATTGGTTAAAATAAAGAGAACACAAACCTTCTGTCCCAAGTGAAGTGACCTCATAGAGATAAGTGCCAACATTTCTTACTCCTCTGTTGAAATACAATTTTGTTTTTCTTTTCTGGAAGTGTTCTAAGACTCTTGCCAGACACAGCTCTAGCAAATAGCATATTTAATCCTTGTGTAATGCAGGAGAGTGCTTTGCAGACTCCTAGGGCAGCTGTTGCAGTTGCTCGAGACCCCGCCTGGAGCAGCCGGAGGCAGGGCTGGCCTTACTGTACAAGAGACAGCAGCCTCTTACACACAACCACCAATACATTTATAACCTCGCAGACCTTCGAGAAGGATCAATCCCAGCAACAGCGGCTGTTGGAACATAAATCAGGCTTACAAGTGAAGAATGCTTAGTGAAGTCCTAGCGCACAAGGGTTAGAATTCCTTTAAACCAGTCACCAGGTGACTTACAGTGATCGGACATGTCACAATAACCTGGGTGACAACAATGAGAGTTTGGGTTAATGCCAAACCAGACATGGAAGGCACGTGGCTCATCTGAGTATTTGGAGTTCAAGACCTTGTCCAGTTAAAGGTCCAATTTCATCCATAAGACCAGGACACATTCCACAGATCTTGTAACAACAGGTTCTAAGAACAAAACTGAGTCAAATTCAGCGCCAGGACTGCCTTCAGCAGCTGTGCACGCTATGGACCGCTCAATTTCAGGGTGCACTTTACATAAACTATCCAATAAATATTGTCCCCTGGAGTTGTGTACTGCAGTGGCCTTGCTCAGCACACTTCTAAAATAGCAAAAGAGCCCCCCCCTCAAAAAAAAAGAGCAGCAGCAGCCACAAACACCTTTGGCCAACAGAAATTCTGCAAAATACATTGGTTCTTAATTTCACTGTAAGTAAACCTCAATAGGCAAATCTCACCCTCTCGAGTTTTCACAGGATTCCTGTAGCAGACACAGAATTCAATTTACCTGTGTCTCAACCCTCTATCATGAAAGGCTTCAGAATCCTTGGGAAATGACCCAATGACCAATGTCTGTTCCGTCTCTCGGTGCCAAGTGGTATGGCTGAGGGCACCTCAGGCAGTGGCTTCGTGCCATGGTTTTGCCAGTTTCCACTTCCTCAGACTCAGGAGCCACTGTTTTGCAGCTGGGCTGTAAAACAACATTCAAGAAACAGGAGCATTTCCTCCTAACCTGTACATTCACCAGAGACATAAGGGTAAAAGTTAGTGTGCATTTCCCCAGGGGGCCAAAGAATCCAATTTCAGTAAATCAATCCAACTAGAAGGTCATCAGTGGAAAAGTCTAAACCACAGAGCATGTTGTAAGAAAAGTCATTACTTTTACGTTAGCTGAAGAGATTCAAACTCGGTTTTTGAAAATCCACTGGATTGATTATAGTTGTTAAATCACAAACTAGAAAGAAAATACGCACCTGCCTGTACTGTACTGTACTGAAGATGTATATATATTATATATCAATATGTGCTATATTACCTGCTTATCTGAAAGATCTCAACACCAGAAATTCTCTTATATCTCCCCACTGCACTCAGCACAGTGCTAGGAACACGTTAATAATAGTCAACACTTAGTGTTTATCAGACACCAAACATGGATCTAAGTATTTTACATTCAATCCTCACAGCAATGCTACAAGGTAGGCAAAACTGTAATTCCCATGTTACAGAAGAAGAAACTGAGGCTCAGAGAGGTTAAGTAACTTGCCCAAGCTACAGAGCTACTAAAGAGTAGAGCCATATTTGAATCCAGGGAGTCTAATGCTAGAATCTAAGCTCTTACTCATCACACCATTCTTTCTCAACATTCTACATACTCAATAAATGTTGCTGCAATGTTTATGCACGGGTCCTTTGTTACAGAAGTACTTTCAACCATTATTTCCTCCTAAATAGGTCAAACATTCACTTTATGTCATTGACGTGATTAATTTCTTGGAAAATCCTATCCTTACCCACTATTTCACAAAAATTTCCTAATTAGTAGAGTTTAAGTTAATAAGGTTGTGCTTTTACTGGGAAGAGTCAATTTGAGGTTCCTTCCGGTAAAAAAAAAAAGAATGTACCATTCTGGTAAGTGATGCTGATAATGAGGGAGGCTATGTGTGGACGGGGCGGTGGCGCTATGTGGGAAATCTGCAGCTTCCTCGTAATTTTACTGTAAATTTAAAACTGCTCTAAGAAAATAAAATGTTTGGGGAAAAAAAAGAGTCAATGCAAGAGATTTACACACAGTCCCCAGCTCTAGGATTCCATCCCTGCCAAGGACCCCAGACTGCTGAGCTCCTTCTGAACTACTGAAACTTTCCCACAGCCCTTTGTATCGTTCTTGGAGCCTTTTCTTCATTTCTGTTTTATATCATTATTTGCATAAGCTCCTTGAAGACAAGAACAACATATACAGGGACTTCCCTGGAGGTCCAGTGGTTAAGACTCTGCACCCCCAATGCAGGGGGCATGGGTCCGATCCCCCATCGGGGAACTAAAATCCTGCATGCCACACAGCACAGCCAAAAAAAAAAAAAAAAATAGAACAATAACAACAACATATACTCTTTTACGGTCTCCTTAACACCTAGCATAGAAAATATACAATAGAAAATATTTGGATGAAACGGGAAATCAAAGCAATATCACAAGTGTGGAGATTTCTTATTACAGGACTATTTTTTTTTTAAACCAACTGTACTGTAATGCAGGGCAATATTCTTGCAGGCCAAAGTACATCATAACCTTATTTTAATAAGATCATTTCTGGCAACATACACAGAGTTAAACTACATGTATTTTTCAAGAGTAGTTTCAGAGTTCTGTCATCTCAGCAAGAAATGTTTATTTATTGGACCAAAAAAAAGCTATGTTTCTTTACAATTCTGCTGTTTCTTATAGATAGATCAACAGAGAGGCATGTGGTCCAACCCTTTAGGGTCTGAACATAATAATGCCTAGGAAATGCCATAAACCAACAGAGATTATTGTACTGTTTTGGGTTCATAAATTTCCCCCCAGCTATCGTTAATACTCAAAAAGCGCAGTCTTATTTCAACTGGTGTTCTACCAACAATCTGTAGACTCTAGTTGTCCACATTACATTGGGACCACAACTTATATAAATACCAATAGATATAGATATAGATGATATAGACATAGATATAGATATATTTTTTTCAAACATGAAAAAAACATAAGAAGGAAGACTGTCATGCATTTTTTAAAATCTCAAATGTACATGCAGAAATCTGAAAACAAGTATTAATTATTTTTATGAACGTTTTCCCTGGCACTGAAGGAGAGTACCAGATACACTATTATTGTTGTCTTGAATCTAAGTCCGCTGTAACCCTAACTCACTAGTGGATAGAAACCACAAGAAACAATAAAGAACCAATCGCATTTTTCAAAAGGAAACCACCCCTACCTCAGAAATGCTAGACGCAGTTACCATATGACCCAGCAATTCCACTCTTAGGTACACACCGAAGCAAAATGAAACCACATGTCCCCACAAAAACTTGTACATGAACGTTTATAGCAGCGTTATTCATAATAACCAAGAAGTGGTAACAACCGAAATCGCTACCAACTGATGAATGAATGAATAAACAAAAGGCAGCACATCCATGTAACAGAACATTATTTGACCATAAAAAAGGAACAAAGAACTGGTACTGACACACTTCAACAGGATGAACCTTGAAAACATGTTAAATGAAAGAAGCCAGTCACAAAGACCATGTACTGTATGATCCCATTTATGTGAAATATCTAGAATAGGGAAATCTATAGAGATAGAAAGTAGATTCGTGGTTGCAAGGGACTGGCAGGAAGAGAGGATGGGCAGTTTTTGTTAGTAGGTACAGGGCTTCATTTTAGGGTGATGAAAGCATTATAAAACTTCAATCCAATCATAAGAAAACATCAGACAAACCCAAACTGAGAGACATTCTACAAAATAACTGATGCTACAGTTTGAACCAAAATTAGATCCTGTGATGAAATAGAAAGAGCAAGTTTGGTGGACTAGCTCTGTGACTTCTGCCGCAGTACTTATGCTCCCTGAGCCTTGCTTTCCTCACGGGGTTGTTATAAATCATGAAAAGCAAACACCCAGTGACATCTCTAGCACAAAGTAAACAGATGCTCAATAAATTTTTAGTTTTGTTGTTGTTAAGTATGCCAGGGCGTTAAGATACATTAAAGTCAAGCTTTTAGCAACCAAATGACTCACTTGAGCTGTGCTGTCCAATACAGTAGCCACTAGCCACATGAGGTTATTTAAATCTAAATTAATTAAAATAAAAATTCAGTTCCTCAGTTCCAGGAGCTGTTTTTCACATGCTTAATAGTCATAAAAGTCTAGTAACTACAGTACAGCAAAGATCCAGAAAAACATCAAAAGACGAATTTCTGTAGATCTAGAACATGTTTATCATCACTGCACTAGAGACCTGAAGACACTCCAGTGAGCTATCATATTTTAAACTTAAAAATAAACAAACAAACAAACTTTACATCCAGCTTTAAACTTTCACATGTAGCCGAAAACACTGTAAGCATCAACTACTAAAAGTTCTGTCAAGACAGTAATAAGATGGAGGGAAAATTAAGTTAAGGAATGTTCACAGAAAATATCTCCAGGATATATATTAGAAGAAATAAAAATAAATCAAAATGCAACCAAAGTCCTTATCAAATTGAATGGTCTGGGCTGTTAAATAAGCACTTTCAAAATGTAAAAGTATGACAGTCTCCTATTATTACAAAATGAAAAGAAGAAGGAATTACAAATGAGTAACAGCAATCTCTGAAATCAACCAAACGTTTGTGACACCAATTTCTCATCCATAAGTTACATTTTTTAGAAAATATTTTAAATATCTATTTCTCTGCAACTATTTCCAGTTCATTCTATCCATTGATGTCAACACAAGGAGGCTCAAATCTCCAAGAGATGCTGTATCATATTTTTAAAAACATGGGCTAATGCACCTTTATGATATCCCCAAGCAGCAGAGATGCCTGGTACTCTGATAAAAATAAAAATAAAAAAGTTGAAGTGATTTCCCTGCAGTTGTACCCTCCAGAGTTTGGTGATTCAAGATGGGAATTTCTACGTTCTGGCTCAGCACCCACATACCCTGAAGCAGAAGCTTTAAACAGACCACTCGAAACTCTAAGGGCGTGAGTCAAAGTCTCTGAAGAAAGGCTGGCAAATTCCCAGTCATTTTCTATGAAACAAAAAATAGATATGATTTATAGATATAAAAATTTCATTTATGATTTTTATTAATAATTGAACGACATTACAAAGTCATCCCTCCATGTTTCTCACTTTTATTATCACACCAGATGCTTTGAACTACATGGAGGCCCCGCAGACTGGAAGGGTGCCACGAAGCTCAGTCTATTAGTGCTCTTCACGAACAGGAAGGAAAAGCACCTGCCTGCTTTAGATTAAGGAAGATTCTGGGCCACTGTGCAAGATGCCTTTAGGTTCAGATACCAAAATGATAATCAGCACAGATTTATGATGAAATATTGAATAATAATTAAAATCTCTCCCACTGCAACTCAAATGCTCTCACATTCAAAATATATTACCTCTATGAAGGAACTAAATGGAGTCCTCAGAAGAAAAGGGTTGAGCATTTGGCTTTAAAGTGAGTGCACTTTGCTTGCCTTATTCCAGCTGGAATACACTCAGTAATTACGCCTGGAAGTTGCAAGGCACTTTCCCCTGGGGAGTTTTAAGTGCTTTAAAAACATGGGCCAATCCACCTTTATAATATCCCCAGGCAGCAGCAGAGAGAAGCTTGGTACTCTCAAAAACACAAAAAAGTTGAAGTGATTTTTATGAAGTTACACCACTCAGAGTTAGGTGATTCGAGAAGGAAATTTATATGTTCTGGCTCGGCACCCACGTACCCTGAACCAGAAGATTTAAACAGACCACTGGAAACTCTTAAGGATGTTCCAGCATGAGTCAAAGTCTCTGAAGAAAGGCTGGCAAATTCCCAGGATGTCAGACCCTTTGGCAGAATTATTGGTGGCCACAGGAAGTCTTGAAAGAATGGCTCTTTGCTTACTCAAAAGCAAGGGAAAGTCTCATTAACATCCCAAAGATGTGTTCATACATCAGATATGCATTGGTAATGTGTTTACTTTCCTCAATGTGAAATACAAGTCGTTGAGTAAGTTGCTCATATAAAATTATAAAATACATAAGTATTTTATACTTGATTTATTATGTCAGATATTCAGTTTGTATTTCACCTCTAATTCTCAGGCCATGCATAAGCATGTGATTAATTAAGTGATTAAGCCTCAGTGTGTCTGGCAAAGAAGTCAGTATCTGCCCTTGGCTCTGACTAGTTCAAAGAAACCCCTTTTCAGGATTAGAGTCTGGACTTTACATCTGAGAATGGGTAGTATACTTCCTTTTCCTGTGTTATCTTCTGATGTTAGGTCTTTGCCTCAGTGCTTGTTTAATCAGCCAAACCATTACGGCAGGGTGAGAACTGAACATTCGCTGAGGAAAAACTACATTTCTCCTGTCTGTTAAAAATAAATAAATTAAAAAATCTGATAGACCTTCCCAAACTCCACTTTCATCTTAACCTGGGACACCAGTCCAAAACTTACGTCCACACAAAAACCTACACAAAAATGTTTACAACAGCTTTCTTCATAGTTGCCAAAATCTGGAAGCAGCTAAGATGTCTTTCAACAGATAAATGGTTAAACAAACTGTGGTACATCCAGACAATGGAATATCATTCAGCGATAAAAATGAGCCGTCAAGCCACACAAAGACATGGAGGAACCTTAAACGCATATTTCTCAGTGCAAGAAACCAATCTAGAAAGCGTACATGCTGTATGATTCCAACTGCGTGACATTCTGAAAAAAGCAAAACTATGGAGACAGTAAAAAGATCAATGGTTGCCAGGGGTTCAAGGGAAGAGGAGAAGGGATGAATGGGGGGAGCACAGAGGATCTTTAGGGCAGTGAAACTATTCTGTGTGATGCTGTAACAGTGGATACATATCATTATACACTTGTTAAAGCCCATAAAACTGTACAACACAGTGAACCCTAATGTAAACTGTGGACTTCAGTTAATAATAATAAGTTAATATTGGCTCATCCATTCTAATAAATGTACCACATGAATGCAAGATATTAGTAACAGGGAAATTGGGGAGAGAGGTGATATGAGAACTATTTTCCGTAAACTTAACATTGCTCAAGAAAAAGTCTATTAATTTATAAAACAGAAACAAGAGCCTGATAGACTTTCACAGACTTTATATGCATCTTAAATCCAGGGACACAAGTAGAGAATTTCATTTGATTGCCAACTCTTATGGCGAACTCAGCTTTTTAGTGAATATCCTGAGTTCTAAAAACCACACTTCCAGTTACTTTTTTAAAAAGATCTTCTACCTTCCTTAATGTTGTTTTACTAAACTAAATAAAGATGAGTTTTTCAAAATTCTGGGCAGGGGACAAAGCTAACGTACAGGCAGAAAGAAAAAGCAGCCAGTTCGTGAACTGCTGGCCACATTTCACCTTGAGTTACCAGCTCATTTCATGTGCTAGATTGTCTCTTCAGTCACTCTGCTTCTCAAATCCATCACAAGTGTCTTTTCCATTATTATTAATTGCATTTTAACCTACACTATAAGTTCCCCGAGGGTGGGGGCCATGTCTTAGCGATTTCTTATCCTCAATGCTGAACATACTGAGAAATGACGGAAGGGGGAAGGCAGGCGGGATGGAAGGGATGCTTTACAAGTATTTGCCCACACCAGTCTCAACAGAAAATTTATCATACACTCAAACTGGGTATAATGCTGGAAGGGTCAAGGAGTGAGAGCAATTCCTGGAATTCAGAGAGAGAGACGGAGACAGAGGCAGAGGGGAAGGAGGCAGGAAGCAGCAGAGGGAAAAAGAAGTATGGAGCCAACAGGCTGAGACCCAGTAGAAAAGAGCTTAAGGAATAAACACCCAACATCACTCAACCTGCCCTCAGATCTCCTGATTTCTTCCCATTGGTCAAATCTGTCTGGAAGCAGAAGAGCAAGGGTGTTCACTGGTGTAATCCACACAGGTCGGCCACCCAGGACACAAAGCAGGATGGAGAGGATGGAGACAGGATCCAGGAGAGGAAACAGAAGATATCCAGCACGTCTCAAAACACACACGCACACAAGCGTGACCCAAGTGCTCCCAACTCCGACTTCTACCTATTATAGTCCTTCGACTCGGACGAACCTAGGGTTCAAATCCTAACTTCTGTCATTCTGTAGATGAGTATCTTTGTAGAGGTGATTTAACCTCTAAGCCTCAGAATCACCACTTGCAAAAGAGGATTCACTAGAGAAACTGCTTGAGACTTATAAGGAGAGTTAAATGAGATAACAAAGAGTGGTTAGAGGCTGTGTACAGGAAGCACCGTTACTACATGCCCCACAACACACACTTTTAAGTACAGTTTCTAGCACATCATCTTACACTTATTTTGGTTCCTTAGCTGTTTAATGTATATCTTCTATCTCCCCAGCTACGTATATAGTCTTTCAAGACAGGCAAGAGCTGGGTCATTTTACTGCTTTGCCACCCGACCAATGCACCTACCTGATACAGTGCTGTGTAAACAGAGCAGTGAAATAAACATTTGCTAAAGAAACACATAACCCCTCCAATAAAAGTAGAAAGCCTTAATTAATCTATTAACCTGCAGAACAGAAGTACCACTAATAAAATCACGAGCTGTCTCCTCTGGTCTATAAAGTGTCACTTGATTAATAACTTGATATACCTTTTCGGCAGGTGCTTCAAATTTTAATATATACAAACTTGGCATCATTCCAATCAGGGATAATAAGAAAAAGAGGGAACTGGAGTTGGGAATAGAAAAGGAAAATAAAACAGATGGCAGAGCAGGAATACAAGTCTTGGGAAAAATTAAGGAAGATGAGGGAAGCTAAGTGCGGTCCCGCAGTTGCCCATCGGTGGGCAGCATCTGCGAGGATGGAGGCCACTAAGAAGTGTGTAGAAAAGGCTCAAAGAGCAGGTGCTCAGGCAAGACCTCTTAGAGCCAAGGGTATTCGGTGGATACTTCCTTGTATTGGGAGGGAAAGAGGAAAGTACTGGGGTTAAATAGGTTAAACAAAACCACTTAGGCATCCCTGATAACCTGCATCTCTAGGACCACTATGGAAACAAGGACGCAGGAACCCAGAGGCCTGCCCACGTGAGCAGATCCATGAGATGAAGTCAACAACTATGAGCACTAGAAACCAGCAAAACACTACACATCTGGACTAAGAACCAGACAAAGAAAAACAGTGGCCTCCAGCTTTGACCTTGCAGGAAAGAAAATAACTACAGACAGGTCACAACTGTGAGGGCTGACATATCTAGAAACCCGAGTGTTTCCATCAGTGGGAATGCCGAAACATTAGGTATTTTAAATGTCAGAGATTTAATAGAAGAAATTGATCACATAGGTTTTGAAAGACTGCAAAGTAAAAAGGGGGCACAGAGATAACCTGGATATCAGTCACTGCAAGAAGCAGCCACAACCTTAGGGCTGAAAGAAACGAAAGGGAAGATGTGGGGTTACCGGAACCTGGATGCTCAAAGGAGAGACTGATAACAGGACTCAAAGCAGGGTGGGGAGAACAGCACACACACAGTATAATTGATACTTGGACCTTGGTTGGCGCCGTGGTGAAGTTGATGCCAAAAATTCCTAAATAAACTACAGACTAGAGCTATGGCTGGCCACAGAAGAAACGCTGACAGGGGCTGAAAACAGCAGAGCCCTTTCTCCCCCTTCCTCCTCCATTTCAATCTTCAGCCAGTGTCTCCTACTGCCAGAAACCAACAGGAATCTAGCTGGCAAGGGAATCTGGGAGATGGATTTCACAGAGCTCCAGCCCTAGCCTCACAAACAAAGCAGAAAATGGTGGGCTTGAAGCTGAAACCACAAAACAAGTAGCCAGCAGAGGTTGATATCCATATTTTCCCGATTAGGTTTCAAGTTCCTCGACTGAAAACTCTCCAATATTGGTTTTCCAGGAACCTAACCCTGATTTTTTTGAGGACCAGTGAATGTCATGAAGCTTTTCTGATTAAAAATAAGTTGAAATATTTCACTAAAACACCTTTCCTCTGTCAGGATTATAAATACTTCCTATTTATTTGGGACAGAAATTTCATAGGATAGAGCATAAAGAAAAACCGTTAGGGCTTCCTAAGTGGCACAGTGGTTAAGAATCGCCTGCCAATGCAGGGGACACAGGTTCAATCCCTGCTCCAGGAAGATCCCACGTGCCTTGGAGCAACTAAGCCCGTGCGCCACAACTATTGAGCCTGAGTTTTAGAGCCCATGAGCCACAACTATTGAGCCTATGTGCTGCAACTACTGAAGCCCATGTGCCTAGAGCCTGTGCTCCGCAACAAGAGAAGCCATGGCAATGAGGAGCCCTCGCACCACAATGAAGAGTAGCCCCCACTCACTGCAACTAAAAGAAAGCCCACGCACAGCAAAAAAGACCCAACACAGCCAATAAAATAAATAAATAAATAAATAAATAAATAAATAAATTTTAAAAAGAAAAAGAAAAAAAAGAAAGAAAAACTGTTATAATTGAGAACACTGGCCAAATAAAATTTCTTCCAACAAAGGAAAATTCTTAACGGACGCTTAGCATTTCCAAAATCTGTTTAAATAAATATCTCCTAACTCTCCTCCACAAAGAGTTGGCCTCTGTATTGGGATATGAGATTTAGGGGCCCTGAGAGGAATGAGTGTATTTTGTTTTGCAGGTAAGAGAGATGTGAATCTTTGCGGGCCAGAAGGTGAGTAGTCATTCTGCAAGAAAGCTCCCAGGGACCCCTGCCTCCTAGAACTCACCCTCTTGGGTAGTCCCCTCCCATACTGAGTAGGGCTGACCTGTGGAACCAAAAGGATATTACAGCAACAACCATGTGTGACTTCCGCTGAGTCGGAAGACACTGTAGCTTCCATCTTGCTTTCTCTCTGATTACCCACTCTGGAAGAAGCCAGCTGCCAGAATGTGAGGACCTTTCCGTAGCTCTACAGAGATATTTAAGTGGCAAGGAACTGAGGCCTTCTACCAACAGCCATGGTACAAGCACACCTTCCAGGCCCAATCAAGCCTTCAGACGACTACAGCTCCAACATCTTGACTACAACCTCTGAGTCTCTCAGAGCCAGCACCACCCAGCTAGGTTGCTTCCAAATTCCTGACCCCCAGAAATGCTGTGAGATAACAGATGTTTATTGTTGTCTGAAGGCTATAAGATCAGAGGCAACTTATTATGGAGCAATAGATAACTAACATATCCTCAAAGAGCCCTCCTTGGTCATATTCTCTCATTCCTTAGTCAAGCGGACAAGATTCACTTCGCATGCATTGCTCCTGGTCCCCTGATTGGGCCTGAAAGCATCTTCTAGTTTCATTAATGGGGTTTATTTAAAGAGTCCAGCTGCTTCCACCCTCCCCAGTACTCTTTTAACATGTCTTGAATTTTCTGTCAGCTAAGCCAAAAGAGGAATTAGATGACCATGAAGTTTTAAGCCCCTTTAATACTGGAAGCATTCAAGCTGATGATCAAAGGTTATAAAGTACTTCCTACATCAACTGCAAGGAGGGACTAGATAACCTGCAAGGTTTCTAATCACACTAAGAAGGTTCTAAGACACAAGTCTCTGGGTGTGCCCCCTAAAACTGTGCAGTAATTCTCATCAGGCATAACTAAGTATTGAAAGTAGCCTGGAGTTCACAGGAAAAAAAAAAAAAAGAATTAAAATGTCTTATAGACTTAAAAAGATGCTCAGACTAACAAAGTAATGCAAATTTAAAAGAACTAGTAAAGCATTAATTTACATGTGCCAGATTGGAAAAACCTGCAAGTTTCAGAAAAGACATCAGAGCAAAGGGTAGCAAAACAGACATGGGGGCGGGGGCGTGTGAATCAGTGCATGCTCTTTGAAAGGCAATTTGAGCAATGCATATTAAAATTTTAACTCCCCTTAGCCTGAGTGACTCACCACTTTCAGTTGAAATTATCCATTCTCTGTGTAAGGACAAAAATCCTATAAATGATGCAAATGTTCACCATTTTTTAAAATGGATAAATAAATTTTAGTGCAACTATACAATGAATAGCATGCAATCTATGAACAGAATAAGCTGTATCTACGTATGAGCTGATATGAAACACTCAAGATATATCGTTAGAAAGAAAAACAAAATACGTCTTATTAGTATAAAAAGGGGGGAAGACCTACAAGCACAGAAAATGCCTGGAAGGAGTTTTTGTTTTTTTTTTTTTTTAAAGCTCTTTACTGGAATATGATTGCTTTACACTGTTGTGCCAATTTCTGAGGTACACCAAAGTGAGTCAGCTGTATTTATACATATATCCCCATATCCCCACCCTCCCGCGACTCCCTCCCACCCTCCCTATCCTGGCCTTCTAAGTCATTACCCATCATCAAGTTTATCTCCTTATGTTATGCAGGAACTTTCCACGGGCTATCTATTTTACATTTCATAGTGTATATAGATCAATGCTACTCTCTCACTTTGTCCCAGCTTCTCCTTTGCACCCCCACCACCACCCTGTGTACTCAAGTCTGTTCTCTACATCTGCATCCTCATTCTGGCCCTGTCACTGGGTTCATCAGTACCATTTTTTTTTAGACTCCATATATATGAGCTAGCATATGGTACTTGTTTTTTTCTTTCTGGCTTACTTTACTCTGTATGACAGAATCTAGGTCTATCCACCTCACTACAAATAACTCAATTTCATTCTTTCTTATGGTTGAGTAATATTCCATTGTATATATGTGCCACACTTTCTTTATCCATTCATCTGTTGATGGCCATTTAGGTTGCTACCACGTCCTGGCTACTGTAAACAGTGCTGCAGTGGACATTATGGTACATTTCTTTTCGGATTATGGTTTTCTCTGGGTATATGCCCAGTAGTGGGACTGCTGGTTCATATGGTAGTTCCATTTTTAGTTTTTTAAGGAACCTCCAAACTGTTTTCCATAGTGGCTGTACCAACTCACATTCCCACCAACAGTACAGGAGGGTTCCCTTTTCTCCACACCCTCTCCAGCATTTATTGTTTCTAGTTTTTTTGATGATGGCTATTCTAACCAGAGTGAGGTGATACTAACTGTGGCTTTGACTTGCATTTCTCTAATGATTAGTGACATTGAGCATCTTTTCATGTGTATGTTAGCCATCTGCATGTCTTCTTTGGAGAAATGTCTATTTAGGTCTTCCGCCCATTTGTGGATTGGGTTATTTGCTTTTTTGGTATTAAGCTGCATGAGCTGCTTGTATATTCTGGAGATTAATCCTTTGTCCCTTCCTTCATTGGCAAATATTTTCTCCCATTCTGAAGGTGGTCTTCTTGTCTTGTTTCCGGTCCTTTGCTGTGCAAAAGCTTTTAAGTTTCACTAGGTCCCATTTGTTTATTCTCAATTTTATTTCCATTATTCTAGGAGGTGGGTCAAAAAGGATCTTGCTTGGATGTATGTCATAGAGTGTTCTGCCTATGTTTTGCTCTAGGGGTTTTATAGTGTCTGGCCTTACGTTTAGGTCTTATATTTTGAGTTTCTTTTTGTGTATGGTGTTAGGAAGTGTTCTAATTTCATTCTTTTACATGGAAGGGGTTTTTAAAATGCTGTTCATAGTTGCCACTAGGAAGGGGTACTAGGGACTTGGGAGGAGGAAATCTTTTTGCTGTATGCTCATTTGTACTGCATACATATACTCTATTTTTAATTTTCTTAAAGTGGGGGAAGGCTTAATGCAGAAAAAAGAACAAAAGAAAAAATAAAGGGTTAAGTTATAGCTGCTTTCCAAGTAATTTAAAATGCAGTCCATAAAAGTAGCCAGGGTCCGGCTTTGGGCTTAAGACACTCACATGCAAATTCAACCGTTAAAAATCATCTCTGAGAGAAAAAAGGTCCTTTGCACTGTCAGTGTGCCTCTCACTAATTGGGGAATGAGAGCTCTCTTGCCATCTTAATGCACACCACTAACTCAATGACTGCAGAAGTCCAGGAGATGAAGATCTTCCTGCCCTGAGTTTTGTAAATCATGAAATGTGATCAAGTTGCCTTTCTGTGAATGCTTAGGCAAAGAGTGGCGAAGTTAAAGAAATAAAATGGAGTCAGCAGTCATTTTACTGACTGGTAGGAGTCATCCAGAACACAGCTGATGTCAAAGAGCCGGCTGCCCCCGCCGACTGCCTCTACCCATTAAATGTCAGCCGTGACTTTTTTCTCCATTGACCAAACCCTTCCTGAGACTGAGTGAGCACTTCCCAGATCGGTGATCTGCTTAAAAGAAGCCCAGTCAGTGGTGGTGAATTATTCTCGGGGTGTGTGACACAGAAGGGAAACTGCATTCAAGAAGAACATTCTTTTTCTCTTTCGGCCCATGTGCTAAAGACGAGATCTCCGTGTCTTCAAATGGGCGTGTATCTGCTAACAGGGGAGGCGCTTTTGTTCATCTCATGACAGGGAAATTGTAACTGTCTAAAAACATTCATTTAAAGGCTGCCAACTATGTTATGACCTATTTAAAAAGGAGGGAAATACCCAGTTTCCTAAAAAATTATTTAAGCAAATGCTACCATGAGACTAGATTGAACCCTCCCCAAAACAACTTTACCAAGACCTTCACCTAGATGTTCAGATTCTTTTTCAATTCAAACCTGACAAATGTTTAGTAAAAACTCCTTCTGAGTTACAGAACAAGACGGGGAAAAAGTATAGCCCCAGTTTTAACCTGTCTCTTTGGAGATTTTTAATCATTCTAAGATTTAAAGAAAAATCATTCTTTTAATCATCAGGAATAAGATTCAGTTGTAGACGATAAGCTGTCAAGCAGGCACAGGCCCAAAGTTAGTTTCAATAATCAAAACACTAACACCTGAAAAAACTAAAGACCTTTATCAAGAAAAGGCCAAGCGCCCAAAGTCGTGATAAGCAGAGAACTTTCCAACTATAATAATTTGTAGATATATATATATAGGGGCATGCTAAAAAGGACACATGTAACCTCTAATCTCCACATCTCTGTACAATGTAAATTCCATAAGCTCAGGACCCTCGTCCTTTCCTACAACATGCTTACCACATGCAGGTGGTCACTAAAATCAAAGGAGCTCATTTTTATAAAGGCATCTTCTTTCTTTTCTCAGAATCAAGATGCCGAAAGTTCATAACTACCTACCTTGTGGGTTTTGACTAATCTTTATGCAAAAATAAAAGCTAAATTCAACTGAATTTTTCGAAGTAACATGAACTTTTAGTCTCCTTACATTTTTAAATTCAGTAAATTGTAATAAGTATCCATGATCCTCAAACATTCAGGTACATTAGAAATCAAATACACCGTCAGTGAGCAGCTCAGGAATGACCACTCTGGGCTGCACTGCCCCTGGAACGTTGCTCCACAGTGAGTCACTGGAGGCGCCCCTAGGAAGTGACCTGAGAAACGTGAAGGTGAAGTTAAACAGGCTTCCTCACTGAAGAATTCCTCAGACAACTGAATGTTAAATGTGCATCCACCAAGCAGAAGAGGTAAGCTTCCCAAGCTTATTTGAGCAGGAAACACTTTGTAATCTACATGTGGTTACTGTTGGGTCTTTTTTCCCTTAACATATATAAATGAACAACACAGAGCTGTTTCCTCAAATTGGACATAAGCTCAACAAGGATCCACAGATTCCCTTCCCAGCACTGAGACCTGAGACAAGTTATCTAATCACCAGATTCCCCACCTGTAAAATAGAAAAAATGATATGACGTATCTCACACCTTGCTGTAAGGAAATTAAAAACATCACATATTAATGAATCAATATTTGTTCTGATTATTGTCATTATTCCTGTTTTAGATTGCTTAGACTGCCATAAGAAAATACCAAAGACGGGTGATCTAAACAACAGAAATTTATTGTCTCAGAGTTCTGGAGGCTGGAAAGTCCAAGACCAAGATCTGGCAGGGTTCAGGTCTCATGAGGGCTCTCTTCCAGGCTTGCAGATGAACACCTTCTCACTGCGTCCTGACATGGTGGAGAGAGAGAACGAGCTCTCTGGTGCCTCTATAAGGACACCAATCCTATCAGATCAGGGCCTACCGTTATGCCCTTATTTAACCCTAATTACTTCCATAAAGGCTCCATCTCCAAATGCAGTCACACTAAAGGTAAGGTTTCAACATAGTAATTTAGGGAGGATACAAGTCAGCCCACAGCAATTCCCCTTTCATTTGATTTTGATTCTCTCACTTCTTAGTATCTACTATATTGTTCTAAGAATAAAAATCTCAGACTGTTGAGATGTGAACAGTTTGTCCCTTACTGCTGCCACAGACCCAGAGTAGGGTTGTTGGCTTGACTCTCTGGGTCAAATAAATGAAGCTACTTGAACTTGAGAAGGCAAAAGAAAAGAGAGAGAGAGAAAGTGTCCTCTGGCTTCCTGACTCAGCCATCAGAAGAATATCAGGCTGTACAGCAAAATGATTCAGTTATACATTAAATTAACTATACACTAATAAAATTAAAATATTTTTAAAAGAATATCAGGCTATTTATCATAAAGGGGTCAGACATAGAAAGAGTTGGGTGTGGAAAACATGGGCTCCACATATATTTTACAACTCTTTTCACCACTTAGTGGGGAAACCACTTTCAGAAACAAGATTTTGCTGCTGCTGGGTCAGCCAAATCCATAATTTTATGAATTAAGAAATTTCCATGTGGTGCACATCAAAACAAGTAATCATAGCTGTATGTGACAAGAATGTAAAAATGGAAAGCAACTAAAAGTCAAAGAACAGACTAAAATAAAATGTTTGTCTTAAACATGACAATAGTTAACACTAATATTAACAATTTGAATGGAATACAAAGAATGGAAGCATATCAAAAACAAAAACAACTGCATGTACTAATGAATAAATGGGAAAGACCAAGGAGCCAACAACTCTTCAGCTGGAGGGAACCTCTGGGAACTCCTTGCCTGCATCCCACTGCTTGATGGCTGTGTCTATAATTCACACTCTCCTTAGGATGCCCTCTCTTTGCCCCTCATCGTTCCTCCAGGCACAGGCTGGTTCATCTTTCAAGCTGCACATATATACATAACCTTGCTCCTACACTGGCCGCATCCCCCCAGGTTCTTCCTCAAATGCCTTTTTACACTTTAATTGAAGTACTCATTTTACCTACTCTAATTAATTATTCCCCCATGCGATATGGAATTTGAGTGCGCATGCTAAACAAGTCTTTCACATTTTTGTATCTCCAGTATCTGGCACAAGTCTTGACACAGAGTGGGTATTCAGTAAATGCTCACTGAATAAATAAAAATGCCCATCTGGGACTTCCCTGGCGGTCCAGTGGTTAAGACTCCATGCTTCCAATGCAGGGGACATAGGTTCGATCCCTGGTGGGGAACTAAGATCCCACATGCTGCACCATGTGGCTGAATTAATTTAAAAAATAAAAAACAAAAATGCCCATCATTCATGAGGTAACCATAGGAAGCAAACTCAGGTTTAAAAACAGTTTATTTAGTCAATGAAATACAACTTAAAGGAACTCTGACTATGGCTGGGGACACTATATTTAACAAAACAGTGAAATTGTATTTTAAATGTTAAAAATTGTTCAACCCTTCGGAAAAAATAACATGGCACTACTTATTTAAAGTCTCAGCAATCTATTCATTCCTGAGAGTCAGCTAGAATTTTATCCAAGGGAAATGGCCAAAGGAAAGAAAAAAAAAAAGTACAGAAATTTTCATTATTTAAAATACCAAAATTTGAGAAAATCCTTGTATAGGAGGAGAATGAGCAAAGTATCCTGCATCAACTCAATGAAATATTATGAAACAAAAAAACTGATAATTTAAGACTGCAGAAATATGGTGTCTTTTCTTTTCAATGTTTAAGGTTACATCTGGAACAGTTCACCATAAGTTTATGTAAAAGATACAAAGTAAAAGTATGTCATTTCTGGCATAGTGCAACCACTGACATTTTAAAAATAGAACTATTACATTATTGTTTAAGCAGCTCTATTGAGGTATAATTCACATGCCACACAATTTACTCATTTAAAGTATACAACTCAACGGCTTTTAGTACATTCACAAAGTTGTGCAAACATTCACACAATAAATTTTAGAACATTTTCATTGCCTCAAAAAGAAACCCCACATGCCCCAGCTGTCAGCCCCCAATCCTCCCATCACCCTCCTACCCAGCCCTAGGCAACCAATAATCTACTTTCTGTATCTACAGATTTACCTATTTTGGAAATTTTATATAAGTGGAATCATACAATATGTAGTCCTTTATGATTGGCTTCTTTCTTTTAGCTTAATGTTATCAAAGTTCATTCCTGTTTTAGCATCTATCAATACTTCATTTCTTTTTATTAACAAATAATATTCCATTGTATAGCTATATCACTATTTATCCACTCAGTTGACGGATATTTGGAATGTTCTCATTTCCTAGCTCTTATGAACAATGCTGCTGTGAACATTTGTATAGAAGTTCATGTGTGGACATGCTTTCATTTCTCTTGGGTATATATTGAGGAGTGGAATTACTGGATCATATCATAACTTTATGTCTAAACAATCTGAGGAACTACAGACTGGTTTCAAAAGCAGCTGAATCATACACGTTTTTGCCAACACTTGTAATTATCTGTCTTTTTTATTCAAGTTATCCTAGTAAGTGTAAGGTGGTATCTCACTGTGATTTTGACTTGCAATTCTCTGATGGCTAATAACGTTGATCATCTTTTTACATGGTTATTGACCATTTGTATATCTTCTTTGGAGAAATCTCTATTCAAATCCTTTGACAAATAGGATTATTTGTCTATCATTGAGTTGTAATAGTTCTTTATATATTCTGGATACTCGCCCCTTATCAGACATATCCTGTGCAAACATTTTCTCCCATTCTGTAGGCTGCCTTTTCACTTTCTTAACACTATTCTTTTAAATGTGTCGAGAGAAGCCTAAATATCATGGAGATTTTATTCCCACCATAATCCATATAAAACATACATCAACAAGGAAGGCTAGGAAAAATTACATCATACCCTTACTCCTTGAAATGACATTTCATTCCTCTTTTCCCTCAGAATTTCATCCTAACATATTTATGCTTGAATGTCTTCTGATTTATTAATACTCTATTGTACTTCTCTGCAACAAAAAGTTTCACATGTACTTTAAACTTTTTAAATGCCTTGATCTCCTATGACCACAAAATTCTAAGTTTTAATGTCTTTCTTCTGGATTCAGTTATTATAATTATTTTTTATTTTTGTGTTATAATTGCTTATAATTATATTATAATTATTAATAGGACACGGTAAGCATAATATTTACTGTGATAAACAGTTATTAAACATAAGGAATAAATTTCATTGGTAACGCATTGCTTAATACAGTGAATGGGGTTGGGGAAAATTAAGAGGCATTAAGATTTGCCTAACATCAAAACTATGAACTAGTCCTTTGTTTGATGATCAGGGCTTTGAAAATCTTGGGTCAATATGCCATAGTAAGATTATAGATGGAGGAGAGTGCTATTTGTAAGATAGAAGGTTCTAGTAGAAGAAAAGGTGGGAAAGAAGATTCTGCATCATGTCCAGTCCATGGGTTTGTTTTCAGGGAGATTAGTTTTCAGAAAGAATACATCAGAAGTTAATGATCCGGAAAGAGAGTCCCTTAAAACTATCCAGGCCTACATACCTCTTGGAAAGTTTTTTCATACTCCCCTAAGCGTACATGTTAGCCGGTTGGGAGACAGCTGCGCTAGAGGGTCTTGTGCTCTTTTGGATGGTTATGCATAATAAATACTTATTACATTACACAAAGTCTCTCTTTGCTAACATTTCTTTCTATACAGGACAGAAGTAGCACCTTCGGTGGAGAAGGGAGCTTACTTTCTCCAGTATTTCTTAATAAAATACGATGGGTCAAAGCAGTCAATATAATTCAAGTAACCAAAAAGGTTTGTGTTAAGCGGTTGGTAAGAAGTGATCCAAAGGCTCATTAATTTTATGTAATTTCCTGTCATTTACTCTAACGTTTGAAGGCTTCAAACCACTTGCTACACTAGACAGCAATATATAAATAAGCCTAAAACAGCTACTTTTAAAATCAGGCTTAAGCTTGACAAGAGCTTATGACTGGATTAATATTGCTTACACTCGTCTAAACGTCACTTTGACAAACTACATGTTTGTCTTGATGACATCTCCCCCAGGCATACGGCGCTTCCATTCACTCTGGTGTTATCTTTGCAGCAGGAGAATATGCCTCATTGTTTTCAGAATATTCATAATTTACAAGGCCTCTTGTTGGTCATGATTCATAATTGCTCATAATATTGAGGGGAAAGATCCCTGCACAGATGCTATCCAGTGTGTGTGGGATTTTTTTTTAATTATTATTAATTTCAAAGAACAAACTGTTCTCTTTGAGGTAAATATTTAACAGTCATAATCCAAGTTTTAGATGAAAATGTTACCTTATAAAGTATAACATTAAAAAGATGTTAGGCTAAATTTTATCATGGCAACCTTGGGCAACTGAGAGAAACTGCAAATATGAAGTCAGAGAAGAATATAAATTCATGATATTTAAAACAATTCCATTCAACAAGTATTAATAACTCTCCTTGCATAATACTCGATGATAAACATACGGAACATAAACACGCTTCAGCCCTTGATTCTGTCACCTAACGGGCATCGTGAAACACACAAAGAATCTGAGGGCTATAAAGGGATTTGTGATCCAAACATTTATCCCCACACTGAGGTTGTCATAACTCAAAACTACCCTCTGAGGAACTGATGACTTATAAAATCAGTTCCACAGTCAAATATTCCTCCCCATCTGCCCTTCCTGCAGTGGCAGGAAAATTCAAACGAATCAACTACAAATCTTGGCAAATAGACAATATTTCATGAGATTAATTAAAGTGACTTTGGAAAACTGCTTGTCACACACAAGAGCACAGAAAATGGGAATCTTGGGATCCTCTTTATAATTAACAATTAAAGATTTTTAAATCTACAAGTTTATAGATGCTTTAAAAGGGAATGAATTGATTATCAATATTTTACTTTTGGCCGCACCACGTGGCTTGTGGGATCTTATTTAGTTCCCCGACCAGGGATTGAACCCAGGCCCTCTGCAGTGGAAGCTCGGACTTCTAACCTCTGGATCACCAGGGAATTCCCATTACCAAATTTTGTAATCCCTTGGAAAAATAAATATAAGTACATAGGGCCCTCTTTATGATTATACTTAAACAAATGATAGCATATGTGTTATATAATTTCAGAAATAACTATTCCCAAATATCTTAATTCATTTTTTTCTAATTATTAGCACATTTTTTCTAATTAGTTGCAAATAAAAACTAGAATGAACTTTATTTTTATGATTAACCGTTTATTTTCTAGAAGACCAAATCCCAATCAAATCTTATCTGCACAGTAATCATGAAATGCTGATCTTCATTTTAAGTGGCATCACCTTCAGTGACCTTTTCCAGTGCCAATTATTCCTGAGCCTCCTACATCTTTCTGGTTCCCATTAATGAACAACATTCTAGCCAGATCTAAGCCTATTCGAATTATTTATGCTTAAAGGGGTGTTCTACTGTGGAACCTGCTGCCCTCTTTCTCTAACTCAGTCCCAGGAGCCCTTCCTGCCACCAACTCTGTGCTGTACTCCCTGCCCCTTTGGGCCTTTGTGCCCTGTGGCCCATGCAAGCCAACCACTGAGCAAATCACACAAGCCTCCCCAGTCCATGAGTCTTCATGAATTCTGCTGTTAATCACTCGGGAGCAGACAAACACATAACTGTCAAAAATTCTTAAAACAGTGGACCCTGGTCTAAGAATCTTAAATTCTTCCTGGAAAGCTAAAACATATTCTACTTTTATTCACTTGACAAACTTGAACTTTAATTCATAAAACTGCCCCCCTACCACCACTACCAGCACCCTCCACACTCCTTCACACCTCAGCATCTGAATCCCTGTCTTCCCAAACTAAAAACGCAAGCGAAGCAGAACAGTGGGTCTCAGGTGGGCACTCTGCCTTTCTCAGGAGCTCCAGGCAAGAAGTCACCAAGTAAGTTAGGGAATTTTACCACCTGTTCAGTCATTCGCAAATCATTTACTACAAGTTGTATGATGCAGAGCATCCAGTGAATTCAGAGACGTTAAATGAGCAGCTTAGAGAAATAAGCCAAAGACAGAATGCAAGAATCCTTGATTCCACGATGTTTCCCTAAGAACAGGAGTTTTTGACCCTACAGACCAGTGCCACCTTTTGATAGCAAACCTTTGGAATCCATAGAGAGTGTATACACACACAGAAAGAGAAAAAACTGCAATATAAAGGCAAATAAAGGGGAGTAGCTTTTACCATCTTTCATATGTGTAAATTACACGTATACGTATTTTAAGATGCAAATGGGCATGACTACCCTAAACGATTTAATGATGTGAGATGCTTGCAACTATCTGCAATGAGTAAATCTGAATTTAAAAAAAGTAAAATTCATTCACCTATTTTCAACACTTTTTATTGGGTATTTTTAAATAAAGGCTAAGTGTGTGTGTGTGGATGTGTATGTACATGTATTCATAATCATTGTATTGCCCACAGATGTGTACTGGTACAATTCAAATACTACAAGCAGCACTGCTACAGGTGAAGGGATCTGCCAAAATGGTGGACATGTCTTTGAAAAGTTACCAATAAATCAAAGTACAACTTTTAAAGTATTCAGCAGTCACATTTCTGAAAATTTTGGAATATATTAAAACTGAGTCAAAAAATGTTTTGTCTTTATATGTTAAATGGGGTTAAGTTTTTGGCTCAAGTAATTATAGACAGACAGTTCGCGAACCAAACCTCCAACAGGGATTTTATAAGATTTTGCAGGATGCACAGGATAAGCTTTCACTTGTTTGGTTATTGTTCTGTATACTACAGAATGTCTAGCATCTCTGGTCCCCCACCCACCAAACACCAGTAACACACTCCATTCTTTTGGACAACCAAATCAGTTCCCACCAATTTCCAAAACACTCCTTGAGGAAGGACTACCCCTCCCACTGAGACCTACTTAATAAACCTGTCCAAAAAGTACTGGCTGGGGACTTACAGGCACCACACCCAGTGCAAGGCACTAGGGACAAAGTGGTGAAAAAGAAACAGAGCTTATACTGGAGAAAACAACATTAAACAACACCCAAGTAACTATGTCAATACAAAACACTCTAAGTGCTATGAAAGAAAATTAATAAACTAATAATTTAGATGGTGGGATGGCATCAGACTTTAGCAGTTTGTGAATCAGTGAAAGTATTTTCTTTTATTAACTTGGAGACATAAATAGGGTTGTCAGCTTTTTTATTTTGCCATGAAAGATCACTTTTTAAAAAAATAAGAACTACCATTTACAATCACCATGGTAACGAGAAGGCAGGAAAGAAATTATTTCTGAATTTTAAAAAAGTAGGTAAAACAAGAACACTTTTAGCGTAGTGGAAAACCTCACTCACTACATTATTATTTTTCTCTTTTTGTTGCAGACTCATAAAAACTTATCAAAGATTGGCATTTTGTAAGCAATATCAGCATCACCAGAGAATTTCTGAGATGCAAAATCTCTGGCCCCACCTTCGTACCTACTACATCAAAATCTGTTAATAAGACCCCCAGGTGATTCACATCCACATTAAAGTTTGAGAAACACTGTCCTAGAAGAGATACTGACCCTCCAGTGGCTGAAATTTAGCCATAACCATCTACATTGAAGACTTAAAAACGATCTTTAACACTTGAGAATCTTTTTTCTCAAAGAAGGTAACTGAGGGATCCTGGAAAAATGAGGGCACAAGATGAAACATAAAGCAGATGAGCTGGCCTCCTAAGAATCAATCATCTTTCACCTTTTAAACCTGATGACCTTGAAAAGTAATGTGGGGCCTGGTCAATCGCAAACAACACACAGCTTTGCAGTTGACTTCAGTAGCACGAAACGGAGTTCCCCAGCTTCTGTGCAAGAGAGCACATCCGGGGATTGTGCTAAATGCTGAGTCTTGTTAGGACTGCTAAGTTCTACCATAAGACAAAGAAATGTTTATCACTAGACGTCAACAAGTCAGCCAACTGTTTAGGTGGCTTGACACATGCTACATTTTAATTCATGTTTTAGGATATTTTATCCCACAATTGATTTTTCTAACAAAGGAAATCTCCCTAGATACATGTTAATTACTGGCAAAGACATGAGGCACAGACTCATGCCTCTTTTCTAAGCCACTTGGATGGGAAAATAATTGCCAGTACAGTGCAGTGCTTTTTTTGAGACAAAAGGAAAGTTTCAGTATGGATCTCTGCTGACCAATGAGGTAGCTGCTAGTCACATATGGCTACTAACCATCGGAAATGTGGCTAGTCCAACCGGAAATGTGCTGCAAGTATAAAATACACAAATATAAAACAGTCCAAAAAAAAGTTAAATATCATAATAATAATTTTTATATGGATTACATGTCCAAATTATAGTATTTTAATATATTGGGTTAAATAACATATAAAATTAAAGTCGCCAATTCTTCACATTTTTAACATGACTACTAGAAAATTTTTCATTTCCTAATAAATATTAATGTGGCTTGCATCATAGCTCCATTGGATAATACAGGTCTAGAAGTATATTAGACTTACAAATCCATCGACCTTAAGTTTTAAAAAAGTATAGAGATGGATAAATCTTACAGAATAACTGCAGAAAACATGTATTTAGGAGGTAGCCAAATTTAGAAGGAGACAGAAAATGTTCAGCAGACCTTTTAATTTTAACAACTGCTGAACAAGAGAGTCCTTTCTGAAATGGGGGTCCCCAGATTTACATCCAAAGAAGAGAGAAACATCAAGTATTTAATAAAAATAGAGAAAGGGGAGCAGTGGATATGAACCGAAGTGCAATCCCAGGGATGATGAGTTCTCTCAGAGTCTAGGAATGCAGAGGAGTGGAAAAGATAAACAAATTCCATTGACAATAGCCAATAATTTCCTGGCCTGAGCCACTCAAATCACTAAACCTTCCCACCCCTAAAATGGGGAAGGTAAAACCACAATCTCAATACTTGAGTCAGATCAAGAAAGGTGCCACATGTGGAACACAGCCAGGGGCTGACCATGTTGATGTGCAGAGATGAAACTGTAAATCAAAGTGAACTCACAGTTCTTCTCCGACGGTACAAAGAAAAACAGAAATAACTTCCATGAGCGTAAAAAGTAGATTCAAAACTTTTTTTTCTTAATACGGAGCGAGCCCTCACATACCAGTGTTAAAACAGCATCCTCAACAATTGGAAACTGGTGCTGGGTCAGTTAGTTTGGGTATGAGGCTGTGAATATGAAACAAGCAAAGGAGCTGAAGCCATCTCCAATCTGGACAGATTCCTCTCATTCCCGCCCCGGGAACAATCCCATCACTTAGGAAATCTGGATCTCTGCCAAGACACTGCTTCTGCAGTCGGCTGGGGGATGGGTGAGGCGGGTAGAAATGTCTGGGCAGCTGGCTTTTATCACAAAGGCTTCTTCTTTCAAAAGGCTTATAATGAATTTCCTAGACATGATATAACACAATATTCTAAGGGTTTAATAGTACAAAATATCACATTCAAAAAATGAGTGTCCAAGGTATATAACTACAAGAGGCCAATAACTACATAAACAGAGTCTGCTGCACATATTAAAACACTATATTCTACTGTTTTTAAAATTCCTTTCATAAGCCTTAACCTCAGCAAATCTATATGGAAGACAAAGAAACTAACATATTGAGAGCTTAACAGAGGCACCAAGTTACTTCTCTACCTTATCCCACTTAAGCATGACTAGCTTCTGATAGGAAATTTACTGCGAGCCATTGATGTATTAAAACTCATGTGACCCTAATGCCCCTATGAGCTGGGTATTATTAGTATCCCCATTTCAAGATATATGAAAAGTTAAGTATCACACGGCCGAGAGGGGTTGGAGCCTGGACATGACTGCAGGTTTTTGACATCAGGCAGCGCAGCACCTGCACCCTGGATTCTCACCTAACACATGAAATTGTCCCACAGCCTTCACTCTCAGATGAGGTGACTGAGGCTCAGAGGGATTAAGAGACTGTCATGCATCATAGCAAAGCGACTGCGTGGAGGAGCACGGCCTCAATCTACATCTCACACTGAATTCTTCTCATAAGCAGCTTCCTGTTCTCACCAAACCTTTGCCCCAGTCTGTAATGCTGTCAGAACTATTTTCTCTCTATTCCCCAGGGAAGAGTTGCTGGCCACTTCTCCCCTCCCTTCTTTTAGCCAAACTGCCAAAATTCCTACTATAGTTTGAGCTGTTGGCCCTTGAGGCATCTGAAAAATACAAAATAGGATTTATGCTCTTCGCAGCTATGTAAAATTAAGTATTCATGTCTATAAATGTCATGGAATATGGAAAATCAAATGCATTTGTCTCAACGGACAAAGTAGTGGGTGCTTCATATTATTTCTCATTAATATTATAATATTGAGGAAATTAACCACCATTTTGAAATCCACATTATTAGAGCTTTTATGTCACATACCTTGCCTGATTTGATCCCAGGTGCAATATCCTTAAATCCTGACTTTCTTGGGTGAAGCAGAATAATGGGGTCAAGGTAGAAGGACAGGAAACCTTGGTTCCAGACCCAGAGCCACTGTCAGAATAGAAAATCGTGGCCTTGGGCACAGCACTCACCTTCTTGGAATGCAATAACCCTCTCTACAACACAGGGCTGAAAATATTTATCCACTACCTCACAGGGTTGTTCCAAGAACTGACTGAAATAACACGTGAAACTGTTTCGTAAACTCTGAAGCCCTGCAAAATCTGTTATGAATATGCAGTGACACTCTTGCCTGATATTAGCCAGCATGAGAAGGGGCTACAGGACCTCTTATGATGGCAAAGAGGGAGACAGCAGTCTGTCCCTCTAATCCCACATGCCCAATAACTCACCCTCCAGGTGAAATCATCACTGGATTTTCAGGGTCAGGAGCTGTGTTCTTAAACAAGTGAGAGATAATAAGCACTGATTTAAATCAAAGGCTTGAGAACTCCAGGAAGGCACAATCGCCACTGCAACTCCCATCCAAACAAGTCTCCAAGGGATGTCTGAGGATGCTCTAGGGGAGTTTCGTTGCTAGACCCTTTGATCAAGGGCAAGAAGGGTGAAGATTTTACCTTAAAATTACTTTAAAATGAATTGACATGCGCAATGCTTAGGTGTCTTACTTTTTTTTTCTTACTTAATCAAATAAAAAAAACCTTAAGAAAACAAACCTAATACCTTACAATCTAATGTTCAGCACACTTCAAATATTACTTTTCAGATGTTTTTATTTTCCCTCCTTGTGTCACATTACCAACATGCCAGTATCCATGTTACCTAAGTAAGTCTGTTACCAAACCTGCCAAAGAGATGCATACATGGAGAACAGCCCTTTTAAAAAATGAGCAAAATAGCTAAAGATCTTCAAATTCAACTGCAGTAACAGCTGCCCCTCTCTTAAAATAAAGGATGCCTAATTATTGGTATTCATGTGGTCAGACTATACCCTCAGAAGACACAGAGCCACCCTTTCAGACCACAACAGAAATCCTTTTAGGCCATTTGACATCTTGCACGGTGCAGTTTTAGACCCGCACATATGTCTCAGTTACAGGCAGAAAACTCACATGATTATAAACCCTAGAGGAAAAAGAATTTTTTAAGACAAAGAAAGAGGCCGAAATTTTTAAAATAAATACACAAAAGAAAGATTTTTTTTTTTTAATTACAGTACAAGGAAGCCAGTGCACTGGCAAACGGCATGCTACTACATTAATGATGGAAACTATGAATATTCATTGCACAATAGTCATAGATAGAAAGAAGGGATACCAGAGAGTGCAGATAGGGCAAAAACTCAGAAAGCTTTTTAAAGCGAAAAAAGAAGAAAGAAGGAAAGAAAACACATATAGCTTAGACAATACTATTTAAGTGAGGGTTCCTGGATGGAAACGATCTAAGATAAGATAGGACAGTAAAGAAAGAATTTCCTTACAAAAAGGTAAATAAATAAACAGTATAAAACACCCAGAATGACAGGAAGAGCTTTCAGTAAAAACACACTCAGAGTAGTCTTTGCTTAGCATGTCTGGCATGAGAACCATACCCTCTCTTACTCACTGCTAAAGTTAGTAAGTACTGCCACACCCCTCACATCCTCAACTCCCCACTTAGAGAAGTGACAACCCTAGATAAAAATCCAACACACTGATGTGCAATCTCGAATATTTAATTTGTATGTATCTTGGGAATAAGGAGGAAAAACCAAAGATGCAAATAGAATTAATCCCAAAACACACGCTCATGAATCACAGATTGTGTCTCCCCCACTGGAAGCTGGAGACTTCTGGGAAAAGTTACCAAACTGGACGGCCAGTTGTTCTAGAGGACTGCTTCAAGATAAAGACAGAAGCCCCATAAGCTCCAGATGAGCAAAAACACTACCACACAAACGGACAGTCACTATATGTTTTTAAAATACGTGCACAGCTTACTCTAAATTGCTGTCTCCAAACAAACCATAGGGGCAAAAAGACATGGGTAATAAATTATTGACAACACATAATACCTGGCCTGTACTGTTTAATTAGATGAGAAAGACTCCTTCAGGTAAATGCCACAGGATGGATAGGACTGGACGAAGCACCTACTCTAAGTAGGAAAATCAATTTGTTTGCAGCACTTTCTTTTTGTTTCTCAATTAGTCCCACAGTCAAGGGCTACCCTAATACACTCTTAGCATTCATTTGCAACTTAAAAGCCACAAATTCAATAGTAAATGTAACTCAATCGTCGTTTAAATGCAAGGAACTTTCAGTGTTCCTTTTAAAAGGCCAACAATCCAGCAGGTTCCTCCCAACAGCTGCTTTAGCTGCCGGGAAGGGGGCTGTTTAGGTCGCCCCCCCAGTTCTGCCACTTCGCCAGCCCTGAGACCCTTAGCAGGTTGCTTAACTTCTCTAAATCTCATTTCCCCGTCTATAAAAGTAGAAATACTAATGTCAGTATTATTGGGAAGACTAAATAACATACACAAAGAAAAATCATTTAAGGGTTTGTTGGTTTTTTTTTCAGCTCTCATCATTAATAAATGATTGGTAGGACTTCCCTCGCGGTCCAGTGGTTAAGACTCTGTGCTTCCAATGCAGGGGGTATGTGTTTGATCCCTGGTTGGGGAACTAAGATTCCACATGCCGCATGGCAAGGCCAAAAGATTAAAAAAAAAAAAGTTTAAAAAAGTTTTAAAAAATAAATGATTGGTCAATTCCAAAAGAGAGAGAAAGAAGAAATATATCTGAATTATGGAAATAAATTCACCAAAAGGACCCCAAATGTGTTCTCCATTTATTCTTTCAAGCAACATTTATTCAGCACATACTAGGTGCAAAGCACTATGCTGAACAAACAAATATAGAGGGAGAAATTGCCTCTACCCCCAGGAACCAAACACTCCTGTTGGGGAAATAAAAGATGATTTTAAGGATGCGAATATCTGCTCAGACAACAAGTTCCAAGATCTTGATAAGAAGTGCCTATGAGGAGATAACATCCTAATTGGGAGAAAAAAAGAAAAAAAAAAACCCTCAACACGTGAGCACAGGACACACAGATAGGTACCAGGGGCCTACCCCTGCCAAGACAATGAACAGGTTCCAGGAAAAATGTTGGTGGCCAAGAAAGAGAACCAAACAGACATCATCAGGAGAACCTACAGAGGAGGCACTGACCCAGAAGTAGAAAAGCACGGGAAGAGCTTCCTCCCTCTACATTTGAGGTAATCATCGTAGATCTTTCTGGAAACTCCTGTCAACAGATGCATGCTGTAGATGTGATATATGTGAGCACTGTTTCCTACTAAAACACTGGTTAAGAATACTCACAAATTCAGAGCCCCGACTGTCTCCCAGGATGTAAAATCCCATCCACCAAAACCCACGGAGCTGACAAACCCCGCCAGTGGACATTCCCTTCTGCCAGATTCAGTCAACACAGGGTCAGGGCAAGGCCACTGAGATGGGGGAGAAGGGAGGCAGGGGCAGAAGGGAGACTGAGGTGGGACTTCACAGTTTCCCCATCCTTAAAATGAGGAGGGTCCTAAAATTCGATCACTGGCGTGCCACGACAAAGCTAGCCATCACATGACCCCCAACTTGTGCCCCACAGACATGAGGGTTCACACAGAGAGAAGGGGGACACAAATGTCCCTGAGCATGAGGGATGCTGTGAGTGGCACAATGAAGCCCTGTAAGTAGCGTGCCTGCTATGTGCCAAGCATGTTAAAGGATTTATACGCATTATCTGATTAATCATAATAACACTGCCAGGCACATGATCCTTGTTGTAGAGATGAGGAAAAGGGGGTGCACAAAGATTGCCTGGGGGGGGGGGAGGGGGGAACACCAGCTGGACTACGGGAGAAGTGAGATCCCAAAGCTCTTGTTCCTGTGTTTTCTATTCTCCACCCTGCTTCAGAAGGAGCTCAGGGTGGAGAGGTGCAGATACACAGCCCTAGAGGGCACACAGAGTCACAACCAGGACAGCCAGTGCCAACCACTTGAAAATAAATCTCCAAAAAAAAAAAAAAAATACCCAAGAGATCAACCACTGAATCAAAAGTTCCTGAGACTCATCCCCGAACTGGTGATCTTTGCTGATACCCAAAATGGTGGTAGATGTCCCACTAAAAGTTCATAAACATTTTTTGGGTTTCTAAAAATACGCTGCGCTAATGGCAACATCTTGCAGGACACACATGGGGCTTTCATCGTGGAGATACTGAACACGCAGACTTTCAAGAGCAAAGGCATGTCAAAAAGATGGTGGATAAACAGGCACCTCTCTATTTTTCAAAAATAAATCTAAGAATTCCTCAATACAGCCTTCAAATAACTAAACATAATCAGCAGCTCTCTAACACAGAAGGCTTAAAAAACTTACCAACAAAACTTACTATAACGATGTATCTAGGGATCCTCTGACTACTAAATATCTAGAGAAGTAGAAATAATCAGTATCTTATGCTCATTAAATTTTTTTATTTTGAAAAAACACTTATCTGAGACCTGAACAAAAAGGACAGCCTCCATGTAGAAAGTTACAAGCATCAAGAAGAAGAAGAAAAAAAAAAAAACTGATAAAATCATTTCATGTAATACTGGAAAGGAATAGATAAAAAATCATTTGCAGATGACAAGATTCTATACCAAGAAAACCTCTAAAAAACAGTGCAGCTAACAGAGTTGAGTAAAATCACAAAACACAAAATAAACATGTAAAAATCTACAGGTGCAAGCAGAAACAATAAATATTCATTTTTATTCTTAATTAGTGATTATTTTTTAAAAACTGTCTCAAAGTAGCATTATTGACAAAAAAGCAGATCATAAAAATTTTTTAAACTACAATACTTTATGAAGAGATCTTTACTTTTTAAAAAAGGCTTAAACAATAGTAGAATAATCTTATGTTCCTGGATGGAAAAAAAAAACTGTAAACTTCTGCAAAGGACATTTTTTAATAGTATTGAAAGAAAACATTTTACTAAATGTAAAACTAAATTTTTTAAACTTCAATTTTTTATATCATCTTTTTTTTTTTACTTTTTCATTAATGACCAGGCGTTATTTTACAATGTAAAAATATAACAGTATTAGAAATAATAACAATAAAAATATCAAAAGTTTTCAAATGCAACCTTTGAGTTTTGAAGCTGTATTTTAATCAAATTCCCAGTTTTCTTAAACCCCTAAATATGTGTCAACTGAGTTATTAGATACAAGTTTAACAAGACTGAGCAGTAGACACAGAGAAACAGGAAAAAACTGACTAAGCTTCATTTCTTTCCCTTCCTTTAGTCCGAGATAAATGTAATTTGAAGTTTTTTTAAAAAAAAAAAAAGGTGTTACAACATGGATCAGCACATCATACTAATCAGTGGCCTCAGAGGTGAAATGCCCAATGGAAGTGAAACTAGTCAGATGCTGTCACATGTGAGTTAAATGGTCCCCAAACAAGCAGCAGGAAGGGCTGGCAAATACGTTCATTCTGAAAATAAATATTAACTTAATGAGCTTAGTGACCGGAAAACTGATACTGCTCTCTTGAGATTTTCATTTCCCTGCTTCTTCTCATCAAAAAAAAGAAAAACGCTACTAAGAAGGCACACATTTTTCTACTTCTGAGTCCACTGACAAGTACCAGAGAAGCATCTAAAAATCACTCTTTTATGTCTGTGTCCAACATCAAAACTTCCCAGCTGGACTGGTGGTAAAAGCAGAAAGACAAAATAAACCAAACAATATACATGCCACAACTAGCCCAAGAAGTTCAGGTCTTTTTTTTTTTAGGGGCTATAATTCTGCTGTCCAATTGCAGAACAGGGGCCAATCATTACAAAGCATCTGTCCTGCCTGCCTGCTACTTGGACCTTCTTCTATCCTTACCTGCACCAATCATGTACCAGAGAAGAATCACGTCTGTCACAGTGGAAGGATGCAACAAGCAGCCACAAAGGCTACTAAACCACTGGACCCAGTGCCTGGATTGTGAAAAAGCTCAGGGCAGAGAAAGTTCAGTGGCTGGCAGCTGGATCATTTGCTTCAGAGAAGATGGAGCTGACTGTCTCCACCAAGATCATGCAGTTTCAGGATAAAAAGGAAAAAAAGAAAACCCAATGATATTGGAAGCATAAGGAAGAGGAGAAAGGAAAGGAGGGAGGGAAGAAGGGAGGGAAGGAAGAAGGACGGGAGGGAGGGAGGGAAGGAGGAAGGAAGGAGGGAAGGAGGAAGGAAGGAAGGAAGGAAGGAAGGAAGGAAGGAAGGAAGGAAGGAAGGAAGGGTCTGTTTCTTTTCTCAGCACCTACCCTTCCAATAAAAAATGAATATGAAGCATTTGATGTCTCTCTCTCCATGCCCACTCACAAGCTATTTTTTTCTAACTAAGATATAACTACTGAAAAGACCTGCCTGTTTCCTCTGTATTTTTAGCCTTCACAAACATTTCAGTTGTCACCATATTAAATAAAAATGAAGCTAGAGTCACTTCACATGCACAAGCTAATAACCCAAGTGTATACATAGCCAGGACTTGAAGAAAAGAAATGAATTTATCATGTGACATTTTCTGTTCAATATTAACTACGTACCTTGTTTAAGGAAGGCAATGTACACCCACTGAAAGATGTTCTGACATTATTTTCTGAACAAGCCAGTTAAATCACATACCAACACCACTCCAATCAACCTGTAGCCGGCTGGTAGGTTATCCAGGGTACCTCATCCAACAGTTAACCTTCCATAACCCTCATTGTGGGCAGTACCCTAACATCTAACTCAAAATTTGCATCAAACAACCAAGGATTAAGCTTATATCTCAAACAATTCCACGCCATCTCCATCCATATCCAGATAAAAATGGCAACGTAAGCACAGTTTTAACATAAGCATGAAACTGAAATCTAAAATGTAAAGAGTAATAACTTAGAGAAGAGACCTCCTTGATATTCACACACTCTGGCAACTTATTTAATCTGCCTGGACCTCAGTTTCCTCTCCGTAAAACAGGTGTAACTTGGCTCGAAAATGACATAGCTCCACTGCAGGAATCATTTAGGTTCACTAACTCTTATGCTTTATTAGGAAAACCATTCATCTATTAGAATTACTACTGAACGTCAGTTGCATCTTTGTAAGAATGCTGGGTCCTTTCTCCATCTACCCGCCACTCACCACACCATAGCACCTGTGTATTGCTCTCCCTTCTCCTGGGAAGCAGTCTAGTAAAATGCCAAGCACACATTGGAGTCAGTGACTAGGGTGGGATTACGGATTAACCGGCTTTCTAGCTGAGGGGCTTTAAGCAAGTCACAACTTCAATGAACCTCAATTTCCATATTATCCTTTTTGTTGCTTTTCTTTTTTTCAGATGTTTCCCCCTTGCAGAGGAAATGTATGTTTTACATAGCTGAGATCATACTTACATACAATGGTTTCTTTTACTTAAAACTGTAATTTTTATTTTTTGCTTTTTAATATTTTATAAATTTTCTGTAATGAGCATTCTTACTTTGCTTAATAGCAAATATTAAAATTATTCAGTGAAAAATATATAACTGTGATAAGGGAAAATTCTGAACCAGAAAAAAAGTCCAGGGTGACTGCAATACGCTGTGTTGCCTGAAAAAAAAATATTCAAACGGAGAGAAGTGTGTGTGTGTGTGTGCGCATGTGTGTGTGTAATAACAACATAATAGGGGAAAGAAAAGGAATATTGTAGATACTAAACATGAATCAGCCGAAACTGCAGTTATCCAATTAATGTTATTCATATGGGTTTTAAGATTTTTATGTTCTAATAACTGTAGATATGGTAATGTAAAGGCAGATGAGTATTTTGCAAAGTATATATTTATCTATTTTTTTCCTTTTATGACCAAAGCACCTTTTTTGTTGTACGTGTAACACACCATTTAGATAAAGTAATGTAAACCTCTTGGGGAAAGTTCTGAGCTAAATTAGGGCATCTGGGGACAGGCCATATGTTACCAAGCCTTCTGCACACCTGAACCCCAATATCTAATGACCCAAGGATGCTCATGTATAAAATTAAATAGTCTGCCTTTTAGGAGAAGAGAATCAAGCACTGCAAAACATTCTCCATCATATTCATTTGAAGACAATATAAGGAGAACTATACACCTGCAGAAGATTTAAAATAAATGAGCCTCTATAACACAAAAGATGCTGTAATTCACGCCCTGAATGACTATTACTAACATACAATTTGATCTTATCAATCTTACCTCTTCTTGACCTATAACGTTTTTAATGAATGCAATTTTCATTAAAATTGAAAAAATAACCATGTTACTCTTATTTATTTTTATCTGTTATAGAATATTATCTACTTAGCCCCTTCCTTGTTAAACATTTCTTTATCACTGTCTGAGTTTTCCTTTTAGCTAAAATACCTAGAAAATTAATGTGATATTAAGAAATATACAATTGTAGAACTAGGACTATATTTTTGGAACCAAAAATCGGGATGCATGATCTGAAATCAAGAGCTGTTCAAAAAAATTCAGACTGCATGTGATTGTACCAATATCCATCTTCAACTCACTTCTCATAGTTCAGTAATAGATATTTTAGAGGAGTGGTTCTCAATCATTTTTATCATCAAACCCACCTGTAGGATATGACACACTCTCAAAAAATAACCTGTGCTAACTGCAGCAGCAATATTCTCAAGGTGTGTGATGTGGGGTAGGTGGAAGAAACCTGCAACAAAATCTTCATTCAGGGAGCATTTAGAAAACTTTCACCCTCTACACCATCACTATTTATAGAGCTGGTGCAATCCCCTCTTTTGAAAATCCTCTAAAATAGAACAAATAATGCTCTGAGGTAACAAAGTTATGGTCACAGCCCAGCCTTAAGTCAAGGAACAGACTGTAGGAATATACTTCATTTTGTTTCCACCAAGACATACGTCACGGGTGATCATTTCATACTTGGCACATCACCACGGCAAACTCTGGAATATGCCAAATTCCTGGTACTCGAACTGCAGCTCAGCCCCTTTCTTTCCCACTGAAGAAAACATCAAAACACAAGTGAGGGACTGACACCAATCCGCTCTATATATTTTTAAGGAAATAATCTGCATACTTCAATATTTCAGCTGATGGAACACAGAGTTGTAACAAAGTGTTTGATGCAGGCTAGGCTAGAATGGCAATTCCCATACACTGAGTGAAGATACTTTCTAGACATCACACTTTATAGACATCTCACATGAGGGTATCCAAGGATTGAGAAAACACAATCCACAGACTGAAAAACACATAGAATTGATGACTTCAAGACCCTTCCCGGTTCTCTGTCCAATTCCAAGTCCCTTCCAGGTTCTCTGTCCAATTCCAAGTCTCCAATTTGCCAGGCTGGAAAAAACTATCAGTGGAAAGTCAAATAAGTACTGTACCTGACACAGTTTAGGCTGAGTATACAACTACACGTTGAAGCAGTTTTTTCTACTTTAACTATCTGGTTACAAAAGCCTTAAAAAAGTTTTTCCCCACACATTCACTAGCCATGCATATAAGATTCAATATCTTGGAATTTAGAATTTATACTAGCTATTTAAAAGACTTACACACACACACACAAAAAAAACCTATTAATCTCATTATTAAAGAATTAAGCATATAATGTTGCACTGTAAGACACTGTAGTAAAAAATACTGTCATACTTTCAGATCATAAAAAATACATATTTTTAAGAAAATTGCCAGGCTCATATGCTGAAAAGAAAGGAAGGAGGGAAGGAAGGAAAGAGAGAGGAAGGGAAGGAGGAAGAGGAAGAGAGGGGGAAAGAAAGGAAGAAAGGATGGAAGGAGGAAAAGAAAGAAAAAAGGAAGGCAGAAAAAAGAAAATTTTAAAACTAAATAAAAAAATTAAAGAATACGTAGAACCAAATTTATGTATTGAAAATAGGATAGATTCAGAAAGAAAAAGTGAGTATTCCTTCAATTACTGTCTTTACACAGGAAGAGCTCCTTCAGGAAGCCTGACATTGATGCATTCTGGAGAAATCAAGCTTGCAAAATTATGAGCATTTTGCTGTTTCCAATTTTTGGTAACTGTGCCTTTTGTAAACTTCATGATACAGTGAGTAAGAAGAGTTAAGTGTGTTTTGGATGATAAAAAATGTTTAATAAATGTATCACTCAGAGAAGGGTCCTTTAGAAAGGGATGTCTGTCACTACGTCCTGAAGGTCAGCACACTCCAGATAGAGTGTAGACCACGATTCCAATCCTCAGAGAACCCTCAGCCCTGGCTTAGCTAATTGCAATTATCATTATGGCTCCATGAATAACAGGTCATCTCAAACAACCAAGCAATTTAAGGATCTCAGGATTATAATCAGTGGCTCAAATCTCAGTCAGGAGGAAAATGGGTATAATGTACTTCCTATAGCTGGATCCATTTTGTACCTGTTGAAGAAAACCATTAAGGACTTAGGTTGTACAGAGAGACTTTCTAAGCCAAAGGCCCGCTTTCTGCAAATGAATTCAAACATGCAAATGAAAGCACTGCCTAGAAGGGAACACCAGCCACCTTACAGTAGAGACTTCCTACACTCTAACGGGCCTGCTTGTCAGGATACGCAGTGCCCACAAGAGAGACACCGCTACTCGATGCTTTCAACCTCCGTAACATTCTGTCTTTGGGGAATGAAGAATATGAAAGTGACTAACTCTCCCAAATGTCATACATTTTGCATTTTGTGACATGTACCTCCTCTCTGAATCTTTGCAGCACTACCTAGACATTCTAGCCACTGTCTGGGACTAGATATAATTATGGTAATTATGTCTACCATAATTAGGGAGAGGGTAAATGTGATCAAACATTTACAGAAAGGAAAAACTGAAGCATAGAAAGTTTTAAGAATCAGAAAATTTCAATTAAACTTCCAAAGAGAGAATTGAGGAGGAAGTGAGGTTCTTTCTTAGCCATCCAAAATGCTGAATTTGAAATATAATGACTTACCAGTTTACTGGCATGATCAGAGAACAGTCTGTTAATTTCTAGACCTCTTTCATGCAATCGGTTCATATCATCTAAGGCTGGCAAACGTGACCATAGTAAGAGTAAAACAGGATATAAAGTAATGTAAAATCTTACTACAAAGAGAGAGTGATACTGAATCTGTGCCCAGGCCCAACACTGCAAGATGGTAAGAGCTGGTCAACCTGTGAATGCCAGTGGTATGAAATCTTGTGAGACTGACTAGATTGAGAGTCAGGTTCTGAGCATATCCAGAGCCTGACATAAAACAGACATCAATACAGTTGTCCCACAGTATCAGCATGGATGCTCAAGTCCCTTACATAAAATGGCATAGTATTTGCACATAACCTACACACATTTTTCCGTACACTTAAAATCATCTCTAGATTATTTATAATACCTAATACAATGTAAATAATATGTAAATAGATGTAAATACAATGCAAATATTATGTAAGTAGTTGTAAATATAATGAAAATGATATATAAATAGTTGCCACCATGCAACAAACTCAAGTTTTGCTTTCTGGGACTTCCTGGAATTTTTTTCCCAAATGTTTTCAACCTAAGGTTGATTGAATCCATGGACACAAACGCCACGGACAGAGAAGGCTGACTGTAAACACTTGATGCACAAATCTCTGATTAGGAAAGGATCGTGACAAGAAAGATGTTTTAGGAAGGCTGGAGTGGAGGACTGAGAGATGGAACAGTAAGACCAATTAAGAGATTATTGGGATAAAATAGGTAGAAGTGATAAAGTCCTGCACTGAAGTGGTGGCAGCTGGAATGGTAATAAAGGCATTAAAATAAGTGATGACTATTTGATAAGGGTGGAAAGGTAGGAGAGAGATGGATGATGAAAGCTCTTGAAAGCCAAGCTAGGAGTTTGACTTGAGCCTACATCTGACAGGGAGCTTTTAAAGTATTAAGCAGGAGAATAGCATGATTTGTATTTCAGATCCGTCATTCTGTTGGAATAGGAGGCAAGCTGTAGGCAGGGATGCCAGTTAGAAGACTACCGCAGTCCAGACAAGAGAGGCTGAATGTGCACCTCAGTGGTGGGAATGGGCATGACAGGAGGCAACAAGAACCAAGTTAAAGCTTGGATGCAGGGCTTGGAGGAACGTTTAGGATGGTGTCATGTTTTTGCCTTGAAAAATCATGTGGCTGTGAAAGCCAATCACTGAGATAGGAAAGAGAAAAGGTGCATGTTTAGAGACTATACGAACTGGTTACACAGATGACCCCTGAACAACTCAGGGGTTAGGGGTGCCAACCCTCCCCACAGTCAAAAATTTGAGTATAACTTTACAGTCGGCCATCTGTAACCACAGTTCTGTATCCACAGATTCAACCAACTGCATTTGTTGAAAAAAATCCACATAGAAGCCAACCTGCACAGTTCAAACCCATGATGCTCAAAGGTCAAATGTATTTTGTATGCACTGAAATAGAGGTGACTATAAGATACAGACACAGAAACGCCTAATGGGCAGCTGGATATCTGAGTGTGGAGTTCAGAACAGAAAGATGAGCCATCCATACTGATGTGAGAATAAGAACAGAGCAACCAAAAGCAAGGGACAGACAAACCACTTGAGAGCATGAACAAATGATCACAGAGCACAGGCGTTTCCATTATGATGGAAAAGACTGGGAAGACTTAACCACGATCAGAGCCTCGGCTGAAATACCTGTAAAAGGGAAGAGACAGGAAACACGGATAAGAAAGAATCAATTACACAAGCTTCTGGAGTGGAAAGGAAGGAAAGGAATCATGAGGATAGGAGGAGGAAGCTTCCTAGGTGGTGCAGTGGTTAAGAATCTGCCTGCCAATGCAGGGGACATGGGTTCGAGCGCTGGTCCAGGAAGATCCCACATGCCGCAGAGCAACTAAGCCCATGCACTACAACTATTGGGCCTGCGCTCTAGAGCCTGTGAGCCACAACTACTGAAGCCCGCACGCTTAGAGCCTGTGCTCTGCAATAAGAGAAGCCACCGCAGTGAGGAGCCTGCACATCACAATGAAGAGCAGCCCCCACTTGCGGCAACTAGAGAAAGCTCCTGTGCAGCCATGAAGACCCAATGTAGCCGATAAATAAATAAATAAATAAATTTTTTTAAAAAAGAAAGAAAAGAAAAAAAGAGGAGAGGAGGAGGAACCGGCCAGCACAGGAAAAAAGACACATTCTCCTCTCAGATGGGGAAAAAAAACAAAGTATGATTAGAGCAAATAAGGTACATGTGTAGGCAAGGGGCTGATGTATAATATTATTGTGTTCTAAGAAGCTGAAGGCTGTTATTGGTTGAACTGTATCCACCCAAAACTCCTATGTTTAAGTCGTAAGTTACCCCAGTACCTCTGAATGTGATCTTATTTGGAAACAGGGTCACTGCAGATATAATTAGTTGAATTAAGATAAGGTCATACCAGAGTAGGGTGAGCCCCTAATTCAATATGATTGATGTCCTTATAAAAAGGGGAAATTTGGATACAGAGACACTCACTGAGGGAAGATGATGCAAAAACACATGGAAAAGATGGCCATCTACAAGCTAAGGGAAGAGGCCCGAAATAGATCCTTCCCTCACAGACCTCAGAAGGAACCAAACCTGCCAACACTTTGATTTCGAACTTCTCGTCTTCAGAATCGTGAGACAATAAATGTCTGGTTGTTTAAGCAACCTAGTTTGTGGTATTTTTCTATGGCAACTCTAGCAAACTAATAGAGAGGAAAAGTCATCTAGTAAAGGAAGGAGAGGTGGAGAGGGTAGCTAGAATGTTTGAGGGGAGTGAACATGTTTTAGCAGGCCAGTCACACAGTGCAAGACTGTGCACAGTTGCCTCAGGTTCCAGCAAAGGCTGCAGACGATAAATTTATTTACAGAGTGATTTCCTCAAGCAGCTTTTGGCAGCCACTGGGTAAGAGAGGAAAAGATGCCAGGTCAAAATCAAGAGCTGGCAGAGTAGATTACAAGCAAAGTACAAAGGGGTAAGGCCATTGAGGATACTGTCAAGGGAGTGATATACAAGGGTGAGTCAAAAATTATCCACACTCTGGTTATATTCAAACTTTTGTTGTCCTCACTGTCTTATCAGTGCTTTCCATTCAAGGCTACTGCCTCCCCAGTCACTGCCGTGCAGGTGTAAATGTGTTACATCAGTTCATCTGTAACTGCAGTGTGGGCAAAAATGCATGCCCCATCTGTGATTTGCATGAAAGAAGAGCAGTGTGCAGTGATACATATTTTTGTGGTCTGAGGGTGTACCCAGTGCCATTATTTAACGAAGACTTTGTGCACAGTATGGAGAAAGTGTTTTGTCACGAAGAAGTGTGTATAAATGGATAGAGATGCTTATTGAAGGGATTAAGCCTAAACTTCAGATTAAATGCAGAGGACCGCTATCCAAGGGTGTTGTGATCTTACATGACAGTGCACGTCCACAGACTTCTGCCCACACTGTCGACACTCTGCAAAAACTTCATTTTGAGGTGTTAAAGCATCCTCCCTATAGTCCTGATCTTACTCCACTGGACTTTCACCTGTTTGCTTCCCTGAAAGCCCTGTGAGGACAAAGATTCACTTCTGATAAAGAAGCAAAGACAGCAGTGCATTCATGGCTTGCAACTCAGTCTGAAACATCTTTTAATGAGGGAATACAAAAGCTTGTTGACAGATGGACAAAGTGTATTGCAAAGCAAGGAGATTATGTTGAAAATGATGTATTTGTCTTTTCTAAAAGTTAATTAAAATAAATTCTACAGCCAGAGTGCAGATAATTTTTGACTCACCCTCGTACCATGAGTGAACAGAAAAGGAAATAAAGGCGGGAGGATGGGCTGTGGGCTGGAAGAATGGGACAGGGCGGGCAGAGGGCGCCTCTGGAAACTGGAAGCCAGCAAAGAGGAGACAGAGGGAGTATAACGGGAGCAAGAGGGCTAAGGAATGACTGTTCCTGAGATTTAATATTTTAGATGAGGAAGTCAGGGAAATGTGAAGCCATATATACAACAAATACATCATTCACAAGACACTGAGGCCTCCAGTGATGAAGGTACTTAGGGTGAGAAAAGACTGCAAAGCTTCCATCACCCTCAAAGGATGGAAAAGAATGACCAGGAATATCCCCAAATCATGTTTGTACCTAACCCCTAGACTCTGGTTCTCATAAAAATCACTGCCATATTTATCGCCTTGGGTACTAGAGTTACATCTTTATACAAAATAACAAAGAAGAACACTGACTGAGAACAATGTACACTCATCTATCTCTCAGTCTGGGCTGGCTGAATTCATGGATGTGGAACCCCAGATGTAGAGGGATGACTGTAAAGTGCTACGTGGATTTTTGACTGTGCAGGGGGTGAATGCCCCTAACCTTTGCATTTTTCAAGGGTCTACTTTATGCAGAGACTAAACAACATGCTACTGAACAATCAATGGGTCAAAGACAAAAGCAAAATGAAATAAAAAAAATACCTTGAGACAAACAAGAAAATACAACATACCAAAACTTATGTGATACAGCAAAAGCAGTTATAAAAGGGAAGGTCACGGGGACAAAAACCTACCTCAAGGAACAAGAAAAATCTCAAACAACCTAACTTTACACTTTAAGGAACTAGAAAAAGAAGAACAAACAAAATTAGTAAAAAGAAGGAAACAACAAAGATCAAGAACAGAAATAAATGAAATAGAGACTAGAAAGATAACGGAAACAATGAACACAAGAGCTGATTCTTTGAAAAGATACAAAACTGGCAAACCTTTATCCAGACTTACCAAGAAAAAAAGAGAGGCAGCTCAAGTGAATAAAATCAGAAATGAAAGAGAAGATATTACAACTGATGACACAGAAATACAAATAAGAGACTACTGTGAACAATTATGCCAACAAATTGAACAACACACAAGAAATGGATAAAGTAACGGAAATAAATAACCATTCAAGACTAAATCATGAAGGGCTTCCCTGGTGGCACAGAGGTTAAGAATCTGCCTGCCAATGCAGGCGACACGGGTTCGAGCCCTAGTCTGGGAAGATCCCACATGCTGCAGAGCAACTAAGCCCCTGTGCCACAACTACCAAGCCTGTGCTCTAGAGCCTGCAAGCCACAGCTACTGAGCCCCCATGCTACATGCGCCTAGAGCCCATGCCCCGCAACAAGAGAAGCCACCGCAATAAGAAGCCCAAGCACCATAAGGAAGAGTAGCCCCTGCTTACTGCAACTAGTGAAACTAGAGAAAGCTCTCACACAGCAACGAAGAATCAATGCAGCCAAAAATAAATAAATAAATAAACTTATTTAAAAAAAAAAAAGACTAAATCATGAAGAAATAGGAAATCTGAACAGAGACTGACTACTAGTAAGGAAATTGAATCTAATTTTAAAATTCCTTGCAAACAAAAGTCCAGGACCAGATGGCTTACTAGTGAATTCTACCAAACAAAGCATAATTAATACCAATCCTTCTCAAACTTTCCCAAAAAATAAAAGAGGAGGGAACACTTCCAAACTCATTTTATGAGGCCATTACCCTGGTATCCAAACCAGAAAAAGATATCACAAGAAAAAATTACAGGCCAATATCCCTGATGAACACAGATGCAAAAATCCTCAACGAAACATTAGCAAATTGAATTCAACAATACAATGAAAGGATCATGAACCATGACTGGGATTTATTTCAGGGATTCAAAAGGATGGTTCACATCCACAAGTCTATCAATGTGGCACACCACATTAACAAAATGAAGGATAAAAATCACATCATCATCTCAACAGATGCAGAGAAAGCATCTAACAAAATTCAACACCTATTTATGATAAAATCTCTCAACAAAGTGGGTATAGAGTGAGTGTACCTCAACATAACAAAGGCCACATATGACAAGCCACAGCTCTCATGCTCAGTGGTGAAAGCTTTTATTCTAAAATCAAAAACAAGAAAAGGATGGCCCTTTTCACCCCTCTTATTCAACACAGTACTGAAAATCCTAGCCAGAGCAATTAGGCAAGAAAAAGAAATACAAAGCATTAATTGGAAAGGAAGTAAAACTGTCACTATTTGCAGATGACATAATGCTAGATGAGGAAACTCTAAAGACTCCACCAAAAAACTGTTAGTAGTAATAAATGAATTCAGTAATGTTGCAGGATACAAAATCAATGTCCAGAAATCTGTTATTTTCATATACAAATAATGAATTATCAGACAGAGAAATTAAGAAAACAATCCCATTTACAACTGCATCAAAAATTAAAAATACCAAGGAATAAATTTAAACAAGGAGGTGAAAAGACCTATATGCTGATAACTTATACACATAAGACACTGATGAAAGAAATAAATGGAAAGCTATTCCATGCTCATGACTGGAAAAATTAATATTGTTAAAATGTCCATATCACTCAAAGCAATCAACGGACTCAGATTCCATTGGCATTTCTCACAGAAATAGTATGAACAATTCTAAAATTTGTATGGAACCACAAAAGACCCTGAATATCCAAAGCAATCTTGAGAAAGAACAAAACTGGAGACATCGTGCCCTCTGATTTCAAACTATATTACATAGCTATAGTAAAAAAAGACAAATAGATCAATGGAACAGAATAAACCCATACATATGTGGTCAATTAATGTACAATAAAAAAAGCCAAGAATATACACTGGGAAAAGGACAGTCTCTTCAATAAATAGTGTTGGGAAAACTGGGCAACTACATGCAAAAGAATGAAACTGGACCCCTATCTTATACCCTACACAAAAACTAACTCAAATTGATTAAAGACTTGACTATAAGACCTGAAACCATAAAACTTCTAGATGAAAACACAGGCAGTGAGCTCCATGACATTAGTCTTTATAATAATTTTTGGATTTGACACCAAAAGCAATAAAAGCAAAAATAAACAAGTGGGACTACATCAAACTAAATAGCTTCTGCACAGCAAAGGAAACTATCAACAAGACAACTGGACTGTTGAAAGGACTGAAAAGCCAAGCCACTGAATGGGAGAAAATATCTGCAAATCATGTATTCGATAAGGGATTAATATCCAAAATATATAAAGACCTCATGCAACGTAATGGCAAAAATCAATCCTATTAAAAATGTGCAGAGAATATGAATAAACACTTTTCTAAAGAAGACGTGCAGATGGCCAACCAATGTAATGTACAGCATTGTGACTATAGTTGATAACACTGTACTGCATACTTGAAAGTTGCTAAGAGAGTAAATCTTAAAAGTTCTCATCGCAAGAAAAAAAACTCTGTAACTATGTATAGTGACAGATGTGAGCTAGACTTATTGCGGTGATCATTTTGCAGTACATACAAATATCAAATCATTACTGAAACTAATATAATGCATTACACTTTAATAAAGAAAGCAGGAAGGTAAAGAGGGTGAGAGAGAGGGAGGGAGGGAAGGAAAAGGAAAAATAAATAAATAATTCTTTCAAATAGGTTAATATTTCTTTTTCTCCTCTGTTCAAAGTCAAACATTTACACACACCTAGAGAAATCCTCCACATGAGTCAGGGAATAGCAACTACACTCCCTCTCCAGGCACTCTGGAGAAAGCCACTCCTTGAGATAAGGAGCCCTCCAGCTCATAAATACTGAGTAAGGGGTTGCCACACCTCCATGCATATCTCAGAAGCTGACCCAGTCTCCAGATTCCAAGACTCAAATTTTAATTGGATTCCAATGAACTGCAGAGTCCTTCAACTCCCACAGAAGTGGAAGAGTATGAAACGAATTCAAGAAAATATCTACCATTCTAATCTGAAGATGACCATGGAAGAACTCAGTGACTTCCTGTTTATACAATCACAGATCTACTACTCATTTCTGATCTTGGCAAAACTATAATTTTATGTTGACTGTTTTGAAGAATTCTATGGTGCATTTAAAGATAGAAAGCAACTTGAAGATCAGAGCCTTACTGATTGGTTTTAGAAATGAGAAAACTGAGTCCTGGGTAAAGTAAATGACTTGCACAAGCAGCTAGGAAGTGGCACGTGAGAACCCACAGTGGCTGACCCTGGGATGAGCACTCTCTCTTCACTAGCAACAGATACTCACTCACAGTCAATAGATATTTATTGAATGTTAACCATGTGCAAGACACAGACTGACTACAAAGCTGAATGCAGGCAGTCATTCCCTCAAGGAATCTAAATAAACGGTGGGTTTTAGACAACAATTTTACAGTTTTAATATGCAAATCATCCTATGACACCTTACATGGAATTTTGGGGGAATATCTGAATGTAATTCTCCTCACAGACCTAATTCTTAATTTTGAACTTAATCTTTCCATCCTCCTCGCAGGCCTTCAACTACAGAAGGCAGATGTCACGGTAAGAGCATCAGTGATGATGGTGATGGTGAAGACAAGGCAATGATAAGACCAAATATAAGACATTTACTCTGTGCCAGTGACTATTTTGGAAACTTTATACACTTAGTTTATCTAATCCTCCCAATAACCTTAGGAGAGAGGTACTATCACATCTTTATTTTGTAAAAGGCCTGGAGAAAGGAAGTCCATTGCCCTTGAGAGGGTGGTTGAGTTGGGACTGACACTTAAGCATGTCTTTACTAAGACTGTCTTCCAGGCCCCTGGCCCTGGTCTTCCCCTGATTAACTGAAAATTACCTGTCCCCCTGTCCCCTGACCTCAGTTCCTTCACCTCTGAAGTGATGAGGTTGGCCACATGATTTCCAATGTCCTTTCCAGATGGAACATTCTTTGATTTACTGACTTAAGGTATCTAACCAATCTCTTTCCTTCAGCAGAGAAAGGAAAACATTCTATAAATGCTAAGGATAATTTTGCCCCAAATTACAAAATCCAGACCTTCAGCTAAGCAGAGGTTTGGGTGTTAAGGGAGGTCCCATAGTTACGGGTTTGACTCATACATCCTTAAGTTCCATCTAGGTTCAAGCCTCAGGTGTTTTTGAAAGCTGATGTCATAGCTGCATGGCAGAATAATACAATCATTAACCATGGTGTTTAAACAAGACAAAAGGTTTTTTAAATTCCTAATAATGATTAGGAGTCATCTGAAAAATCATGCAAAAATGTATCATAGGTTAAAAGAAAAAAGTAGGATATAATATACGGACTATAGTTCGGGGGGGGTTGTTTTTGTTTGTTTTTTACATGAGGAAAGAGGCAAGAAAGACATTCAACAGTGGTTGTAATTGGATAATAGGATTTGGGAGTTTTTTCTTTTACTTTTCCTTATTTTTTTTAATGTAAACTTTACCTCCTAATTAGAGGAGAGACTTTTCTTTATGAAGAGAGAAAAGGTGCCCAATATTCTCACATTGATTTCTTGTAAGAAGAAAGAAAATACTTTCCTAAAAACATCTCAGTAACACCCCAGAAATTCCAGAAATACAGGTTTAGAGGAGGACATCATTATTACCCACTACAGATGGGAAAGAAAAGACTCCTTTATTGCTTCAGGTCTAGAATCACTAAGTTTCACAGGATGTTTCAGGAATGCTGGCAGGAGAAGTTGCTTTGGAGTCCAGGGACACACAGCTTTGTAGAGCTGGACCCAAGGGGAAAAAAAGAACAGGTGCAGCAGACGAAGCAGCAGAGCATGAGAGCCAAATGTCTCGGGCCCCGTCCAAATATCCCGGTCTGGAGCAGGTGCCCCCTGAGTGCTCTTGCCCTGCACCACAGCCAGCCACATGGCCAAGGGGACTTTCCATGAGCACAAATGCCGTTTCCTCTCTGAAGCCCTGCAGCAGAGGGAGGACAGGTAGCATATTTCATGGAATCTGCAACTGTTAAAACAAATCAAACCACAACCAAACTAATCTATGCTTTCATTAGGCTGCAGGATAAGCACACTGTGTAGACACATCTGTGTTCATACATAAACAACAATATATATATACACACACGTGGCCCCATTTACAACACAGATCAATGACTGTGGCTTTGGGTGGCAACAATCAAACACTTCACTCTACAGCACTCTTGAGAACATTCTGTAAACACATGCTTTCTCTGGTGATTCCCACTGACACTACCAAAAACTCAGGAAAGAGTACAATTGAAAAATCACATTGGGAATGCAATTAATTACATAAGAACCCTCTGCCTTTCTTGAATTGGCTTTTTTTTTCTTTTGCTACTTTGTGGCAAGTAGATAAAGACAGATCTGATATACAAAGAACAGGAAAACTAGAACAGGAAAAGTCAGCTCCCCCCTTTGGGAGCCTGATAGACAATATGTGGTGTCAACATCGCATCACACCCTGGTTCAGAGGAGGGCTGCAAGGGAGCCGTGGAGCCCAGCCTGCCAACAGCTCCAGACGTGCCCTGAGCAAACACGTCACACCGGGCTTCACCAGCACTACCAACATCAAGAAAACAACAAAACAAAGGCCTGCAGGTGTCTTTTGTTTGTTTATTCATTTCAAAAGACTCATTTCTGTTGATGGATACTCAAATTCAATTTGAATGGTTATTTAAAATTGGAAAAGAATATACTGTAACTAAATAAACAGACGTCATCGCTTGTTTTTCTTTGTTTTTTTAAGGCATTTTTTGTTTGTTTCTAAGTGCAAAGTTGGCACCTACTGACTTGACCCCGCAGTAATTAAATACTTCTAACATTAGATAAAGAAACTTAACCTACCTCATCAAAGGTGGTGTCGTCTTTCTTCAAAGCTATAAAATAAAAGGGGAAAGGAAACAGTTATTGTGAAACATCCCAAAGAGACCAAGTATCTAAGTTCTAAAAAAACAGAAAAAAACCAAAGCAGTATGGTGTTTTCATTTTAGAAAGTAAAATCATAAAATCGTACCCCAACCCGAATAACATTATGATACAAATATGAAAACTGCAAGTGAGAGAATTACACAGCACACATATTTGTGAAACACTTTCATAAATATGTAAATGGAATTATCCTCCCAACTATGGAAAAGAAGTATGCATATCTTTCCTCTATTTTTCTTTAGTAGGAAAATGTTTTAATGAAAACATGAAAGAATCAAAAAGTACTCTTAAAGAAATTTCCCCTTAAACTTCTGGTGTTCGCTCATCTATCATTATGCATTGTGGCTGGACGTCCCAAACCAATTGTCAGGAAGACACCCACTCTGCACAGCGCCCTCAATAAGATTTTCATACTGAGAGAAGTTTAAGTTCAATGATGAAACATCAAGCAAGCGTGTAAAATAAGCACTGCAGAAACATAATTCTAACATTTTCAACATAACTTTTCTAACAAAGTATCACCAAAGGAAACAATACATTCAGAGTATTTTATAGGAACTAGCAAGTATTAGAAATTTATTTTAAATATTCATGACTTCAGAACTGAAATTTTACTGCTCTAAAGAGAAAGAATTATTTCATGTATATAGTTGGCAAACACCTACTTCCTTAAATCCTACAATTATTTAGAATGTTTCAGATTAAGGAGAAAGCACAAAGAAGTGAATTTAGCTGAAATCATAAGCTGGAGAAACGTTTCAGTGTACAGAGCTGTGCATAAGTGCTTACTGGTCTATACTAGATAGTTCTAACGACGACAGAAGTGCTTGGGGAGCTCTTGGAAAGCTATATTCTGACCAAAGCAACGGAAAACAAATTGTCCTGGCAATTCAGCTCTGAGAGAAGTCCTATGCCTAAACTGAAGCCATTGCATCAAAGTTTATATTATACAGTCTAGCAATCATGCAAAGGTTCTTTCCTCTGTTTCATAGTATAAATTTGTTTTTTTAAAAAACTTCAAGAAGTCTGTGGTTGTGGTGATGAGATAAGGCAGATGAGGGTAGGTCGAGGGAGATAAGGTGTTTCTCAAAGTTTAATTCTTAGCCTTCCCCTTTTGCCTAAGAAACTGATCTTGTAATAGTTTTCTCTACTTTCTTTCTTAGAGAACCATTTCTTCTGAACGGAAAATAAAAAAGCAGATCTTTGTCCCAATCTCAAAGGACTACACTATCTTGCATTCAATTACTCACCCATATTACATTACATATTTGACTTAACTTATATTAAATCTAAAATAATCTACTTTGGGGAATTCCCTGGTGGTCCAGTGCTTAGGACTCTGTGCTTTCACTGTCGAGGGCAAGGGTTCATTCCCTGGTGGAGGAACTAAGATCCTGCAAGCTGCGTGACGTGGCCAAATAAATAAAACAAAATAAAATAAAACAACCTACTTTGATAGAAAGGTATATGGTCCTAGGTGATTCTTAATGGTGACTTTTTAATTCACAATATAAAACTTCTAATCCAGAAGGCTCTCTTTAAATATCCATCAACAATGTTACTAGACTATATCCCTCACTCTCTCAACCCAAGGTGTGTCCTTTAATTAACATACTTGACTAGTGATTCCTTTATAAAACATTAGTGATCTACGTAAATATAGACAACTTGTTTCATCTTGAAAAAAACAATTTTTTTGGAATAAGAAATGATTAGCTGTTGATTTTAAACACAAAGTGAATTACTGTACAGCCTTGTACCTCACTCACTTAACAAAGATTAATGTAAAACACATTATGTTGTTGCCATGCAAGGTGCAAAGCTAGAGCAGCAAGCTCATCATTCATAGCACAAACTTTTAAATATATCTTTTTTACTTGGGACGTGATAAAAGTTCTATAGATTTAGCCATGGGTTTTCTTAAGCAAAGCATCCGATAAGAACTACAGTTGATACCTTCTCTTAGGAAACTGCAAACAAGGAATGAAGACCCTCAAGTTGAGAGATGGAGAGAGTAGAAACTAAAATGTCTTTAACATCCATATTGGACTATTTCCTTCTTGCCACCTAAGTCCTGCCAATTCCTCCGATGTTCTGGATAAAGGGGTGGGATCTGCAGGTAGAACGAAAAGGAGGAAACAGAAGGGTCGTTGCAGGTGTATTTTCTAAGATATAAAGAGCAGGAAGCCAGATTATCTGCCCTGTACACTATTCTCAAACCCAGGACACTACAGGGAAGAATATTTTAAGACCAAGAAGTCTGCTCTTTCATTGAACCCTTCATTGCTAGAATGACACCTTGCATAGTTTCTTTTTTTTTTTAATTTTTTCTTTTTTAAGCTCTTTATTGGAATATAATTGCTTTACACTCTTGTACCAGCTTTTGAGGTACACCAAAGTCAATCAGCTGTATTTATACATATATCCCCATATCCCCTCCCTCCTGCGACTCCCTCCCACCCTCCCTGTCCTGGCCCTCTAAGGCATCACCCATCACTGAGTTGATTTCCCTTTGTTATACAGCAACTTCCCACTAGCTATCTATTTTACAGTTGGTAGTGTATCTATGTCTATGCTACTCTCTCACTTCGTCCCAGCTTCCCCTTCGCCCCCTGTCCCCCCAACTCCGTGTCCTCCAGTCCATTCTCTGCATCTGCGTCCTTATTCTTGCCCTGTCACTGGGTTGGTTCATCAGTACCATATTTTTTTTAGATTCTGTATACATGAGTTAGCATACAGGATTTGTTTTTCTCTTTCTGGCTCACTTCACTCTGTATGACAGAATCTAGGTCTATCCACCTCATTACATATAGCTCCATTCCATTCCTTTTTATGGCCGAGTAATATTCCATTGTATGAATGTGCCACATCTTCTTTATCCATACATCTGTTGATGGGCATTTAGGTTGCTTCCATGTCCTGGCCATTGTAAATAGTGCTGCAATGAACATTATGGTACATGTTTCTTTTTGGATTATGGTTTTCTCTGGGTATATGCCCAGGAGTGGGATTACTGGGTCATATGGTAATTCCATTTTTAGTTTTTTAAGGAACCTCCAAACTGTTTTCCATAGTGGCTGTACCCACTTACGTTCACACCAATAGTGCAGGAGGGTTCCCTTTTCTCCACACCCTCTCCAGCATTTACTGTTTCCAGTTTTTTTGATGATGGCCATACTGACTGGTGTGAGGTGATACCTCATTGTGGCTTTGACTTGCATTTCTCTAATGATTAGTGATGTTGAGCATCTTTTCATGTGTTTGTTGGCCATCTGTATGTTTTCTTTGGAGAAATGTCTATTTAGGTCTTCCGCCCATTTGTGGATTGAGTTATTTGCTTTTTTGGTATTAAGCTGCATGAGCTGCTTGTATATTTTGGAGATTAATCCTTTGTCCGTTGCTTCATTGGCAAGTACTTTCTCCCATTCTGAGGGTTGTCTTCTAGTCCTGTTTATGGTTTCTTTCGCTGTACAAAAGCTTTTAAGTTTCATGAGGTCCCATTTGTTTATTCTTGATTTTATTTCTTTTAAATATTGAATCCTTTCCCTGAACAGCAATTAGTGGTAACAAAAGACCAATTAAAGATGTCTTTGCCAAATATTTATCAGGTCATTGATGAACAAACTCTGACCTAAACAAGCATACAACATCTCATTATTGATTACATTCCCTGGCTGTTATTAATCATTCATGTAAATACAAACCCACAATTGTCTTCAAGGATATCATGGAATAACAAGTATATTACATTTTCCTGGGTTAACAAAGGGGCATATATTAAGCCTTCTAAGATAATCAGATATTCTGTTCAGTCCTCTGCTCAGACACTGCTGCCTCCAGCAGTCTTTCCATGATCTCACCACAGCTAAAATGGTATTCCTCCTATGTGCTCCAATAGCAAATTATTCTAATCTTCATGGTAGAATTTGTCAATTCTAATTCACTGGCCTGTCTTCTCTTAAAGTCCTTGAGGACAGGGGCCAGTAACAATGGTCACTGAATCTGAATGCCAGTACAATATCTACCACATAGAAGGTACTCAATAATTATTTGCAGAATTAGTGAGTTGTACTTCAAGGGCAAAAGGACAGTATCTTACCCTTTGAGATTTGCTAAAGTTTTGACATACGAAAACCACGTACTATTCTCCTATGAAAGAATCATAGCTATAAATTCCATTTCACAGTTTTCAAATTAAAGTCTTCTGAAACTACACTTGGAGAGGATATAGCACAATAGTTAAATTTTGCATCTGAACCTTTAACCTTACATTTCTCTTTTTGACAGAATGGATTTATCAGGTGACAGCTGGACTCTAAAATTACACTCTTACAGAGCAAGGTAACAAACCCCCAAATTCAGTGTAACCACAGGCTCTTCCTTTTATTCAGTTATCTCACAAACTGCATCTTTTAAAGAAATGGTATACACGGGGTTCACCTCATATATCACAGAGTGTAAACTTCCTTTCTCTAGGAGATAATCCAAATAAGTGTGAAGAAATGCATTCAAATGAATATGAGGAAATGTCAATTCGACCTTAATCTTACACTGGATATTACAGAAAGCCTTTCTCCTTCTAGGCAATCATTCAAAAAGAAAAAAGAAAAGACAAGGAAAGAAAAGAGGAAATGGATTTTAATATAAACTTTTTAAACAATTAAGTTCCCATTTGTCTTTGTTTATGCTAACCTAAATTTTTAAAAAAAGCGTGCAACAACTATAGTAATTCCTAATAAGTAAACATACTGACACTATTTAGCAGAAAAACATAAATACTCACTACTGAAATCAGTGGATGACTCTGAAATTCAATTACACCCATCTTATAAAAGCTGTGCAATAGTCACTCCCTGGCAGATGTTGTAAATTAGAGTGCTATGGCTTGAAAGCCTTTTTTTTTTTACTAGACCTTTTATAATATAGTAATCTCAGATCAGCTGTATTTGAGATGGACAGTAACAAAGTTGGCCTGACCTTTCCTGTGTGAGTAAATTAAACATTAGCACTGCCATTTTTATACAGTCAGAACTATTACTATTAATCTTTTATAATAATGGATTATTAATCCATAATTAATGAATATCACAGACTTTCAAAAAAATTGTCCTCATTTTCTGTAGATGATTACTAATTTCTCATGGCTAAATAATGACATTGTATATTTCACCATATTTTACCACAGTTTGTATATCATATACAAACTACACTTTTGAATCATACTAAAAAAGGCAAAATAAAGTCAGTATATTATTTCAAAAGCCAGCGTAGATTGGTTAAAGGGAATGAATATATTGAGATGCTGAATTACTCATCAGGAATAAACCATTCCCTCTGATCTTCTCATGAAGTACCTAGGAAGAAAGGAGGAAGATAGGAGATAAACAGAGAAGTCAGAAGGTATAATAAGAGTCTCCAGTACTGATCTTCACCATGTGACAGATATTGCACTGGATATTTTATGTATTTTATCTGATCTAACCTTCACAACAACCTTAAGAAAATTGACAGAGAAGGACTTAGGATTTAAGGAAATTCTGCTAGTTGCCCAAGGCACACAGCAAGCAAGGAAAATGGGATTCAAACCCAGATCAGCCTAACTCCAAAACCCATCCTGTTTTCAGGTTAGCTGTACTGTAAAGTCAGTGGCCACTTCTTTTGCTTCTCTTGCTTTCCACTGAGAAGATCCCTACGTCAGCATGTTGTAATCACTAATGATGATAATAACACCTTATGAACACCTATTGAGTCTTCATTTCATACAACACAGGACACCATATGCATTATTTCACTAAATGCCACTAACAAAACTGACTTGAAAAACTGAAGCTCAGAAGGTAAGGGACCCATCCAAGGTCACTCAGCTACAAGTGGCAACACCAGAAATCTCAGTCCATCTAACACACAGTCCACACCTTTAATCTATGCACTACGTAATCCCATAGTAAAGCCTCAACTCAACAGCCTCCAATACCTTAAAAATTCTTAAATAATCAGATTGGTTTCATTGCTTTTTAATTTTGCAAATAAAATTTCAAAAACATATAGATAACAAAGACTTATTTTCTATAATGCTACCCTAATGAATGTCTTGAGCTTGGTACACAATCATAATCACTTAAAACTTCTTTATCTCCTTTTACAGTATTCCGGAATGAGATGTGCTATTCAGAATCACGACCCTCCATCAATACAAGAAATAATCAGTTATGTCCACAGCACTGTACTATTTCTGAAAGGGAGGAAGTAAAATCTACTAGAACTTAGAAGACAGTTTAACAAGAGTTGGAATCAAAAGGAGCTTCACATCACTAAATCTCTGTAAGCTAGAAAATCCAATTAACTATAATACCCCATTTGCCAGCATTGTAATTAATCCAAATTTTACTGATTGTCGATCAAAACCTTGAAATTACTTAAACATAAGGAATTTTTTATATTAATGTCCTTGGTTTCTTACTGAGATTCAATTGCAATGAATTATTTAACACAAAACTGGAAGGGTTCCAACAGAGTCATTAGCATTAGTAAATATACAGTTAATGCCTTTTAGAACAGGGCTTAATGTCCAGAACCCGCCTCTGTGATGGTTTGGGTTGGGGGCTGCAACATTCTCCTTAATAATGCACAGCGACTCAACACCTTGCTCTCTCACACTCTTCTAGACTTCAAACTTCATCTGAATGCAGGGGCTCTTCATAGGCATCCCTAACTCCTAAGAGTAAAACTGCAAATACCCAATACACTAAATAAAACCAGGGCTAAACATTGGTTTCTCACCATAACTTTACAGTCATCTTGGGAAAGATTATGTATACCAATACGAAATTTTTAGTTAACAGACAACAAAGAAAACTAGGTTAAACATTTTTTTGACTTGAGGAAAGTTTGCATATTTTACGATGCACTTATACGATGATTTTTAAATGAATGGATGGAAGGACGAGGACAATACTCATCTGTACTCCAGGGTTTTATTTTAAGGAATTAAGCACCTTATGCTTAATTTCCATTAACACCTTCATTAACATGGATGACATGTTAAACAAGTGAAACAAAGGCTAGAGGCTTCCTAGGGACTCTGAGGGGTTATTTTTAGTACTTGTACAATTTTCTTGCTGAAAGCAGTTACCCGTGTAAATGAAAGTTAAGATGTTAGAGAAGGTAGCTACCGTCTTAAGGTTAAAAGGGGTTTTTATGGCCAACCCTAGAAATCTAACCATCCATTCCACGTGACACTGTTGTCACCCTGTTACAGTCTGTGACACGGATTTATTCTTCAATGTCCTAAACATTTCTCGGTCGGTTATTCGTCGGTCAATTGGTTGGTTGATTTAAAGACAATAGCCCTGGAGCTCTAGTAAATGTTAGAAGTTTGGGAGGCTCATTCCTAAATGCTCAGACAAGTTCACGGCGCACATTTCTCTGCAGCAATGGAAAGATTCAGAGAACTCGAGACTGAACACCCAAATCTCGCTTTCGAGGACCCGAAGTACCGAACAAAAGGTCCCAAGGTATCTGTCCCACTTCTCTTTAGGTCGGATGTGTTAAACAATACCAAGGTACAAACTCAACATGCCGTCAATTTCCAAAGCTAAATTATTGACCAAACACCCAATACATAAGCCTGCATGCAAAACACTAAGTGACCCAGGTGGCCGCGCAGCCGGGAGCGCAGCGGGGGCCGGGGCGTCCCCTCGCCTCTCCCTCACGGGCGCGAAATCAGGAATGCTAGTAGCGAGGAGAAGGAACCCAAATTGTAGGCTGAAGAACAGACAAACGAACCCTCAGATCCTGAGGGAAAGAAGCGTCTCTCCTTCCTGTCGTCGCCCTCCCCCAGGTCCCGGGCGCTGTTCCCTCCACCCTCCGCGCGCAGCGCACCCCACGCCAGTCCCGGGTGGCCGCGGCACCGCTAGTGCCAGAAGCGCGGGGCCGAGGGCGCGGGCGTGGGGGCGCCGGGCCGGGTGCCCGGGACAGCACGCCACTCACCGATGCGGCTGAAACTGTCCGACAAAGTTCTCCGCAACTTCTTCATCTTGCCGATCTTCTCGGGCGGCTGCGGCTCAATGAGGTCGCACATCTGGGCGACACGGGGCTCGGGCAACTTCCCCAAACTGGTCCAGAGCGGAGCGCAGACAACGGCGAGGGCGCGCGGCGCGGGGAAGGCGGCGCCTCCCCCTCCTCCTCCTCCTCCTCCTCCTCCACCACCTCCTCCTGCAACCGGGAGGCGACGCGCTGGGCTGGGGAGGCGAGCGGCGTGCGGCAGGCTCCGCTCCGGCCTGGGCCGCGGCTGGACGGACGGGGGCGTTCTACGTGGTGCCGGGGGCGGCCGCCATCGCCGCCGCCGCCGTGGTGGCCCCGCGCCGCGCCGCCGCCGCCCCGCTCATTTTCCCTCCTTTGTAACCCAGAGCAGCGCGGTCGGCGGCCGGCAGTGGGGGTGGCGCGGGCGGAGGCGGGCCGGGGGCGGGCCGGGGCCGAGGTGCGAGAGCCGGGAGTCGCCCAGCGCGCGGGGTGCGGGCGGGGAGAAGTTCTCAGCCCCGAGTTTCGGGCGCTGTGGAGAAAGAGCCGCGGCGCGGCACCGCCAGCCGCCCCGCCCTCAACCCCCTCCCGCCGCCGCCGCCGCCGCCCCGCCTCCCCCTCGCGAAGGCCCCCAGGCGCGGGACCCCGGCGCGACCTCAGCCCTGCGCTCGGAGCCCGAGCCCTCTGCCACCCTCCCCGGCCCGCTCGCACCCCCGCGCCCCTCCCTTGGCTGCCGGCCCCGCCCGCGCGCTCGAGGACCCGGGCCCGCGGAGGGCCGCGAACGGGCACGGATGGGAGCGGGCCGCCACCGGGGACCTCGGTCTCGCGCTGTGGGGAGGCCCCGAAAGGAAAGGGGGCTGAGCCTAGATCGTTTGTCGTGGTGGTTTTCTCCCGGCCGCGATCGCGTGTGAAAAGAGCACGGAACTGGGGGTGGGGGCTTGGCCGAGACCGCTGCTCTCGGGTCGGGGGAGTGGAAGGGCCTCGGGGATGCGCTCAGGTTTGACGGTGACTTCTTTTTCTTCACTTTTGCCAAGGAGACTGTGAAGCGAAAGAACTAAAGGGAAAGGTGGGCCCGTTTTTTACGAGAGTCAAGTGCAAAAGCAGAAGAAGCTTCAACTGTAACTCCCCAAGGCAGGGCTAGTGCTCTGTTTCCGTCATCCCTGTGTCACACTGAGGGACAGACGGTAATGTAGATGTCGTTGATAGAATACCCAGTTCTACAGTAAATAGCAAAGAGAAGGCCTTAGTCCGTTTACGATTTTTAGAATATGTTTCTGAATTGGAAGACTTGAAGGCCAAAAACATTCTGACCTCCTCGTCCTCTACCTCAAAAAAGGAACATTAAAAAGGGAGTTGGGGGGGGCGGGGGGAGCTTTATAAAATCCCAGAACCTACAGCTCGCACAGCAAGCACACATCCTCTTCATTCTGCTAAAACATGGTACAGCCGGCCTCCAAAAGTCAGTCTCTCAGGGGAGCGAGAAGGAAGATGGGGGAAGGCCTGAATATGTTGATTTCGGGCCAGCAAATTCCTTATGAATAGAAATGTAGTAATCTTGAGTCATCTAGCTGTGTAAGTAACAAGAGCTTGTGAGCCTGTGACAATGCTGTTTGGTTTAAAGGAAGTTTTGGGGAGTTTATGTTTTATTAATAGATTTTTATCTGAAAACAAAAACTAGCCCCCTGCCTTCCTTAAATTGTGAGATAGAAAACTCTGATTTGTGCTGCACTGAGCACATTATAGGGACTTGATAAATTATGGCTGATAAAAGACAGGATGTCAAGCCAAGTGGGGAGCAGAGGAGGATGGGGAATTGGTGAAGAAAGTTGGTAGGAGTTAAAATGGATGTTGAGTACTGGTGACTATAACTAGATATCACTGACAGCACCAAGTGTGGCCTCAGACAGAAAAAAGTTTCACTTTCACCACTTCATCAGGTTAGGGAGAAAGCTATCAGCAGCTATGAATGAAAAGACAAAAGCAGCCAATCAAAATACTGATGGGTTCTACCTACAGGCCAACAAAGATGAAGTAGTCATTATTTGAATGAACTTTGACAACTCTACATCTTTGGCTGTCCTATTAATCCTATTATTCTCTCTGGCAATGGCTATTTCGTGTGTGTGTGTGTGTGTGTGTGTGTGTGTGTGTGTGAGAGAGAGAGAGAGAGAGAGAATATATATATTCATATTTTGTTTTACCTTCCCACTATTTAGTATTGACTTTTTAAAAGATCAACTTCTGTTTGAATAAATTATGGTATATGCGTACTATAGTAAAGCAGGTAAACATTTTTAAAAATGAGATAGATCAATATGTATTGATGTGTAAATATATCTAGGGTAAGTGAAAAAAAATTACCATTAACCCATTTTCATCTTTATAAGAAAAAAAAGACATATATATGTTTCTATATGCTTAGAAAATTTCTGAAAAAGAAAAGAACAAAAAACTGTAACTGTGTATACCCAGAATACAGTAAGTCCCCTACATACAAACATATTTCATTCTGAGTCTGCATTCAAAAGTCCACTTTGTTCGTAACTACAACGAAGCTAGCCTGGGTACCCAACTAACACAATCAGCTATATAGTACTATACTGTAACAGGTTTATAATACTTTTCACACAAATATTATACATGAAAAACAAAGACATTTTTAATCTTATAGTATTGTACCTCGAAAAAATAAAAAATTTTAATCTTACAGTACCTCGAAAAGTTCAGTAGTACAGTATAACAGCTGGCATACAGGGGCTGGCATCTAGTGAACAGGCAAGAAGAGTTACTGACTGGAGAAGGGAGAAGAGGTGAGAGATGGTAGAGCTGAAGGATCATCGGCAATAGGAGATGAAGGGCAAGCTGCAATTTCACTCCTGCCTGACGGTGATGGCACAGGTTCTGGTTCCTTGCTGGATTCAATTCTATCTACCTCTTAAGGAAGCTATCCAGTGATGTCTGGGTAGTAGCTCTGTTTTTCTTGTCATAGATGACACAGTAGCACTGGATTGCTTTCCGAATGGCTGCTGCAACCTTCATGTACTGTTCTACGTTCAGGTCCTGTGCCTCAAAAACTAACAGTGCCTCCTCAAATAAAGAAAACCCCCTTGCCATTTCCTGCATTGTGAATCTCTTCAGTTCTTCAGTTACTTCCTCTTTTCTCTCTTTGTCCTTTCTCTGGGCCTCCAATTCCATCAGGGCTTCATGAGGAAGCTCCTCGTGTTGCACAGCAAGGAGTTCAACGAAGTCGTCCTCTTGCAGATCTAGCTTGAAATAAAGATACTGTACTACTGTACTCTATACAATACTGTACACTAAAGTACACAAAAGCACAACTACTTGTAGAGGATGCACACACATGACAATGTACACCAGACACGTGAACTTATGTGATTGGACGTGCTAATACACGTTTGCATCTTTGAAAGTTCGCAACTTGAAGGTTCATATGTAGGGGACTTACTGTAGAGAGAACATTTTCTTTATACTTTGTACCTTTAAGTATAATATGAATGTTTTACCCCCCAAAATGTATTAAGTTTATAATAATAGAAATAGTAATTTAAAACATAAACATAATATTTACTTCATTTTTACCTATCCCACTCCAAAAACATTTCGCCTAATTACAATGGTATACCTTTCAGGAGAAACAGTTGTTAGTATAGGATCAAGTAAACGTTGGCAATTATGAGTTACCAACTTCTAAGTACATGCTTATCTGCTTCTTTTGTTGATTATAAATTAAAATGGCTAATTACGCAAGAAACTGTGATACAAAGAACGAAAGTTTTAACTGGATGATTTTAATATATGTACACTTAGGTTATAGGATTCAACTTTTTTTTTTTTTGGCCACGCCACCCAGCTTGTGGGATCTTACCCCGATCAGGGATAGAACCTGTGCCCCCTGCATTGGAAACCCAGAGTCCTAACAACTATACCACCAGGGAATTCCCAGATTCACCTCTTTATATGGTTGTTTCACATTTGCCTTCTTCTTAGACTGTTAGTTCCCTGAGGGTGAGGGCCCTAGATACAAATAGGTATAATGCTTGTTTCATAGTGGACATAAATGTTTGTCGAATGATTATAGAATGTATTGCTGCCACTGAGAAAATAACGTGCTGTCCTCAGAAACAATGATGACTATCCAGCATCTGTGTGGCATATGTATTTTCAGTGGGAGGATGGATCTGTGCCAGGTCTCCATCTGAACTTTTCATTCACAAGGTTACAGTTTTGGCTGCCCTGAATTAAAAGTGCAGCATCTGCGTATAAACAGATAAGCATACTGAGGGGCTGAACCCAGCATGGGTTGATCTAAATTGAATTCATCAGTTAAAGCTTGTGTGTGTGTTAATTAGGCCTAGAGTAATAGCAGCAGTGGCTGGAGACCAAGGACTCATGGGTTCTCTCGTTGCTACTCTATCACAAAGTGTTGTGTGGCCTTCGACAAGTAAGTGACTTACCCACTTCCTTATCTGTAAAATGAGGGTCTTGAACTAGCTGACCTCTAGGGTGATCCACAGCTGCAAAATTCTGATTCTAAGTTGAATGGTAAAATTTCTCCTCTTTCAGCTTATACACTGGGATACATTAATGAAGAGTAATTAATATACAAATAAGATAGAAAAAGATTCACTGATAAAAATTATGTGAAATTTAAGATACATTATTTCTAGTCATCTTATTCATAAATTATGCTTTTTAACAAGTTTATTTATTTATTTGTTTATTTATTGGCTGCATTGGGTCTTCGCGGCTGCACGTGGGCTTTGTCTAGTTGGTGCCAGTGGGGGCTACTCTTCGTTGCAGTGCGTGGGCTTCTCATTGCAGTGGCCTCTCTTGCTGCAGAGCACAGGCTCTAGGTATGTGGGCTTCAGTAGTTGTGGCATGTGGGCTCAATAGTTGTGGCTCACAGGTTTCTAGAGTGCAGGATCAGTAGTTGTGGCACACCGGCTTAGTTGCTCCGAGGCATGTGGGATCTTCCGGAATCAGGGCTCGAACCTGTTCCCTGCACTGGCAGGTGGGTTCTTAACCACTGTGCCACCAGGAAAGTCCCATAAATTATGTGTTTATTATGAACGGATCTTGTCCATATAAAAAAAATAGCACACTCATATACTGGCAGTAAATTTTAAGGGAATGAATCCTAATCCAAATGAGATGAAGTAGAGAAGATCTGATTAGAATCTAAAGTACCAGCAAAAGCAGAAGCAGATTTACTGACATGAAACAGTATCAAAAGATATTATCAGAGAAAAGAAATCCATAAAAAAAGAATGCCAAGGATGTGGGGACTAGAGTTAGAAAGTGAAGTTAAAGTGAAAACATGTCTATTAATGTAAAATTTCAGAATTTAGCCACTGTAGATAGCTAAAGATTGACATATAGTTGAGTGTAATTACTAAAGTGGTGGGAACTTACGTAATTAAATACCCTCTTAGAACTCTAAACAGTTACCCTAGTTAATTATTTTTAGGATCAAATATTATCCTCCTTTTTTGAACACATCCAGGAACTGAAGTAGCACAAGGTTAGGTGACTTATACCAAGTTCCAAGTGAGTCATCAGTGAAACTGGTACATGGAATTCAAAACTCTTGCCACCAGCTTTTATGTTCCAACCATTGGATAACGTCCAAGCTTAAGGATTTCTTTCTGTTGTTGTTGTTGCTGTTTTGACAAAGAGAAAATTAAAATTAAAAAGGGGGAGGGAAATGGAAGATTGGAGAAACCAGAGTATTCTCACAGTCAGGTAAAGGAAAGCTCTCCCACCTCTTCCCTACCCACCCCCCACCCCGTTCTATCAGCTTTCTGTTGACCAGTCACTCATAATTCAAATCCTTTTCACTTTTACAGAAATCACTTACTGCTGACACAAACCTCCAGGCTTGTTCAGGAATAAGACCTATATTTCTCTGATTGTTTTGTAGATGATTCTATATTTTTTCATTATATATTTCAAGAGATCTAGGGATGTAAGTAAATTGACCTACTTGCAAATGACTGTAGAAAGAGCAAAGAAGTTGCAAACCCATCCAAACGGTGTCAAGTATAAATTCGCTCAGAATAGTTTTGAGGAAGATAAACTACCAAGGTTAAAGTGTGCCTTGAAATACCAGTAAATTCCCCTCTCCTATTAAACCACACTTAAATATTATAATGATCTCTCGTTCCTGTTTTTCATTGTTGTAGAATTTGTACAATAGAATTTTATACGAGAAAATATCTACTACCATTTTGAACTAACATACAATTCATTCAATTACCCCTTTGGTGTTACTTGTGTGTGCGGTAGAGATGTGTCATTACTAAAGTGTCCTCATTTATGATTGTCATCAATTTCAATGCATCATGTTGTACCCATCAGAATTAAAATTCAGAAGCCAGTCATGTAATTGAACTGTGGAGATGGATGCAAAAGTGGTCAGGAGCTAATATTTCAGTGAGCCCAAACCATATGCATTTTGGTCAGTCTAGACAAGTTCTGTTAGGAGCAAGTAACTTCAGAAATTCTCTATCAAAAACATGCTAGTGTTTCTTCCCAAGGCCCTTGACAATTCATCTCCATTCACATGCCTATTCTAATCAAGTGCTTACAAGCCAGAAAAAGTATCCATGGGATAACTATATTGATGGTGTCATTGGACATATGTTCCCCAGCTAAAATGGCTTACTATGTATAGTTTTAAAATGTAACTAGAATAACTTATGGCTTTATAATGGGCTACGAATTGATAATCTCATCTTATTTTAACCCATGCTACTCCAAGAGACATTATCAGTATCACTATTACACAAAGGAAACAGGCCTAGAAATGCCAAGAGACTGTGCCCAAGAGCATGGCACAGATTCCAGTTTTAGATTAAGACACATTTTGGTTACCAAAATCTTTTCTTTTATAAAGCATATTTTTAGCATGATATATGGCATTTTCTTTTTCTTTTGATATATATTGGGTATAATTATGGTTGTCCCTATTGTATAGAAAGGAACTATTCTGAAGCAGAGAGAGTACAAGGAACTGGCCAGACTCAAATAGGTTAATGGATAGGTCAAAATTCCTAAACTCTAGCGCTGTATTTTGCCTTTTTTTTAACCTTATGGGAAGAAATTAAAAGTGTGGTATTAAAAGATGTACAATTGACTTTGAAAAAGAGGCTCCTTTCTACTCTATCTGGTATTTGTAAATGAAGTAAACATTCTAAAACTATCACTTGAACCACTATAGCTTGTGTTAGAAATGGATTAATGCATTTTTGCTCATATCTAGTATTTAATCCAATATTCCTCACCTATGAAGATGAGTCGTATCAAAATTAGTTGATGTCTTAGTCTGTTTGGGCTGTTATAACAAAATACCATAGACTGGGTGGCTTATAAACAACAAATATCAGTTTCCCGCAGTTCTGGAGGCTGGAAGTCAAAGATCAGGGTGCCAGCATGGCTGAGTTCTGGCGAGAACCCTCTTCTGGAAGGAGATTGCCAACTTCTCACTGTGTTCTCATATGGCATGGCAAAAGGGGTGATGGAGATCTTTGGGGCCTTTTTTATAAGGGCACTAATCCCATTCATGACAGCTTTACTCTCATAACCAAATCATCTCTCAAAGACGGTTCAAATACTGTCACATTGGGAATTAGCTTTCAATGTATAAATTTTGGGCGGCGGGGGCAGGGAGGAGACACAAATATTCAGTCTATAGCACTTGGGTAGCGTTTTCAAAGGACCACTCTAGAACATCCTAGGCAGGGACTGGAGGGACAGGGGGAGGAAGGGGTACATGTAGATTGAAAAAGCCTCCAAGATGATTCCTGTACAACCCCCACCAAGTGAGAATCACTGATTTAGTCCCTTAAATAGCACCACAATAGTAGTTATGTGATGAAAGTTAGGTATAGAGAACAACACAGAAATACCCATGAAGCCATAAAAGACAATAAGGTTGGAGACGTAACATCCTAGATGTGTTTCAAACAGTAAAAAGGAAAACAGGATTAGGAGCCAGAAGATACTAATTCTCAGTTCTAGAACCTTCTCTTATGAGTTCTATAATATCACTAATCCTCTGCTTTCTCACTTATAAACCAGAGATAGACAATTATCCTGGTATTACTACCACCTACAAATTTAAAGTATCATTATTTCCTTTTTCTAATCAAGACTATGTCAATTTCTTCTAATTACAAACCAAGAAAACAGGGATAGGCCGATATAGTTGAACAGAAAGGATTGAGAGAATCAGTTTCCAATACAATCTCTGTTTTCTTATTACAAGCAAGTCATTCCACTTGTCTTCATTTGTTTATTTGCCAAATGCACATTGAGCACCTACTATGTCTTCGGCACTGTGCTGACGGCTGGATATACTGCAGTGAAAGCAGTGGAGCATGGTCACAATCCCTACCTCCACAGAGCTTACAGACTAGTGAGGAAAAATAAAAGGTGACCCATTTTACAATATGGGAAGGACTGAGTGTTGTGGATACCCCACAGCAGGGAGATTTCACCCTAATCTGAGGGTCAGAGACGTCCATTCTGAGCAATCACACCTAAACTGAGACCTGAAAGGTCCATAGAGGGAGTTGAGGGGCACGCTGGAGCTCCCGGCAGAGGGATCGGCACTTGTGGGCCCAGATGGCAAAGGGAGAATATGGTGCATTCAAGAAACTGAAAAGGTAGTCTGAGTATAGAATGGACATGAGATAAGGCTGGTGAATTCGACAAGGGCCGAAAGGTAGACACTTTAATAATCATACAGTAAAGACTGTGTACGTTTTAATTCCTATTAGAAATGTCAGACGACACTCATGGGAGTTTCTGTTCCTCCTGAAAACCCACTAAGACAATAATGAATGGATTTTTTTTAAAGTATAAGTCCACAAGCACATAGGTGATAAAAGACCATTTTGGATGATGGAAAAATTATGATTGAGTAGTAACTGACTTGGCAGTCCCAAGAAAGCTGAATCCTAAGCCAGCAGTTGGCAAGCCTGGCAGGCAACCTACTGAAAGTTTATAACTGACTGTCAAGACACCTAACCTTCTTTCCTCACTTTCTTCCCATACTTCTGACCAACAGATTGCCCTACAGTGAAACTTACAGTTGACAAGCCAACCACGTAAATTGAGCTTGCCGAAAACTTTCTAGTGCCACACTTCTAGATATGGGCAGACAGCCAAGGATCTCTAGACAGTTGACGAAATATTCCAGTAAGAAAGACAGAGTCCAAAACAAACTAACATAGAAAAGCAATGAAGAAGAAATAAAGACTATGCAGTGGGAAAAAAATAACCTATTATTAATATCTTCAAAGATTTAAAGATAGTGAAATCTTATAAGATGTTGCAGTCACTGAACAAGAACCAGATGGTATTCATGTTTTTTAAAATAGCAGCCAGGGACTTCCTTAGTGGCGCAGTGGTTAAGAATCCACCTGCCAATGCAGGGGACACAGGTTCGATCCCTGGTCTGGGAAGATCCCACATGCCACAGAGAAACTAAGCCTATGAGCCGCAACTACTGAGCCCCATGTGCTGCAACTACGGAAGCCCAAGTGCCTAGAGCCCATGTTCTACAACGAGAGAAGACACCTCACTGAGAAGCCTGTGCACCACAACTAGAGAAAGCCCGCGTGCAGCAATGAAGACCCAACACAGTCAAGAAAGGAAGGAAGGAAGGAAGGAAAGAAGAAAAAGTAGAAAAAGTAGCAGCCAGAGGGCAAAAATGAACTCTTGGATATTAAAAATATCACAGTATATAAGAAAACTCCCAGTGAAGGTTTAAAATATAAAGTTGAGGAAATCTCCCAGGAAGTAAAACAAAAGAATAGAAAGAGAAGAAGAGATGAAAGATGAAAAAGGTACAGGCTAGTCCAGAAAGTGCAATATCTGAATAAAGTGAGTTCCAGAAAGAGAGAACAGAGAAAATGGAGGGGGGAAACGATCAAAGAACCAATTCAAGAAAACTTCCTAGAACGAAAGGCCATGACTTTCCAAATTGAAAGAGCCTATTGAGCTCTCAAGACAGTGGATGAAAATAAACCTAAACTGACACATTATTATGAAATTACAAGCACTGTGGACAAAGAGAATATTCTAAAAACTTGCAGGAAAGAAAAATAGGATCCTAAAAAGAATCAGGTATCAGAATGGCTTTGGACTTCTCAGCAGCCACAACTGAATGCTAGAAAACAGTAGAAGGAAATGATTTCTAATGTAGAGTTCCCCAGACAAATTATTAAGCGGGAGGGCAGAATATAGATTTTGTTTTCAGACGTGAAAGGTCAAAAACAGTAACTGACAGGTCCATTTCTCAAGAATTGATGAGAGAATTCATTGAACTAAAATAAGGAAAAAGAACATGGAATCCTGGGAATGGGATTCTGATACATGAGAAAGTCAGGATGATGGTGAAGGGAAAATCTAAGACCACAGCTCCGAAGGAAGCCTAAAGGTCAACCCATCTGCTGGACTGGAGCAGGGCAGAGGCTTTGGGGAACAATTACCAAGAAAATGACATGGATAGAATGACTGGCATTTATAGAATGCTGAAGGAAGATTTCTTAAAACTGGGAGTGGGACAGTTTGGCAATGTATTGATGGTAAGTATATAGAAAGAACATAGATCAGTCTGCCCATAGGTGAGCATGATCGCCCACTAAGGAATTTATTTCACCCAATGCAGCGACCCATGAATATAAATCAAGTATACTTAGTACTAATACTAAGCAAGGGGTTCCCAGCAGGGAAAGGGCTCGTGCAAGGGTTTGATGAGAAAATGACAAAGGATGAGGGGTGGTTTGGGGCCTTTATTGTGGTTTAAGGGTGGAGCCAGCATGGTGGGGAATTACCCTAACATGGGCTAAAGTCTGCCCTATTTGAAATTCCCATCAGCGCTTAGAGGTAAAGGCCTACACAGGTGTTCTCATCTTGGTTGCCCAGATGTGGGGGAGATAGGGAAGAGGGGTGGAGATTGAAAGCTGCCAACAGTCAAACATCGAACGTGGAGTCACGTCTCTTTATTACAAAAACCAAGTTATTGGGGGGGGGGGAGGAGTTATTAACTCAAAAAAAAAAAGTTGTCAAGGAAAAGTATTTGTAGCATCGCATTCTTTGACTCAGATGTGAATAACATTTACAAAGTCATATCAGTGTACCTGCCGAAGGCACTATAGTTAAATCATGGCCATGTTGAGAAAATGAGGGATAAAAAGTGTTCACGTATGTGGTGGGTATCATAGGATTTAGTGACAAAAATCTAAATCTTCATCTTCTAGAGTGGAAGTCACTGAAATTGTTTTAAAATAGCAATGTAAACATGTCCTTTAGCGATATGGAGATAATCACCCCCAAATCAGGCAAAGTCGTTGGTAGTGCTTGCCCCTGGGGAGGCTGAAGCGTAAGAAAGAGTGGACGGTGCGGTAGGAGAGGGTATGTCGGAGCAATGCTGTTTTGTGTGTTTGTAATGAGTGTACATGCATAACTTCTCAAACATATATAATTAAATTGTCCCCCAGATTTAACTTTATCTTAAAGGCAATGGGGGCCACCCATCCCCTTGGAGCTCTAAGCAATAAGGCTCTGAGCATGTTAGTGAGATCTGATTTGCCCTTTATTAAGATTACTCTCGTCACTTTGTGGAGAAGAATTAGAGGAAGGAAATGGACACAGTGGTGTCTATAAGGAAGCTTAGCTAGTCTACCTGGAGTCTAGACAGGAAGTTGGCCTGGATTCAGGTATAGCGATTGGGGGTAGGTAAAAGTACGCCGATTGTGATTGATTGGGTTGTGGGATGCAAGAGGGAGAACTCAAGACCGATACATACTGCATTTTCTGGTTTGAACAATGGGTGAGTGGGGAGCCATTTATTAAAATAGGAAATCCAGAAGAGGAGCAGGTTTGGAGGAAAGGGGATGATTTCAGTATTGGATATCCAAGCGGAATGGCTATAAGGCCATTGCAGATACAGTCTGGTGCTCAGGAGAGAAAGCCAGGCTGGTGATGGAGATTTGGAATCAGCAGCATAGAAATGGCCATAGAAATCCTGGGGGTGAGTGAGATTGTTCAGGGAGTGGGCATAGAGTAACCAGCATCAAAGACAAAGCCTGCAGGAATATAAACAAGGGAAGAGGAAGAGGAGTCAGGGAGTAAAGGGGAGCAGGCAGAGAGGCAGGAGGAAGGTCTACGTACCGCAGAAGGCAGGGAAGAGAATGTTTGACAGTATCCAAGGAGCTGAAAGGGAACACATACACTGGAGAGGCAAAGAGCAGGCACTGTTAGTAACCTTGACAAGAGCCACGTCTGTGGTGCAGTGGGGCAGGTCGAAGACTACATGTGAGCCAAGGCAGTCATTGTAATCACTGCTTAAAAGATAATACTAGGAAATTTTCTTGAGTACGTGTTATGGGTGAGATATTGAACTAGCCACTTTACATAATTTATCTCTAATTCTCAAAACAACATCATCGCTACGAAATAGATGCTATTGTTAACAACTCCATTTTTCAGATGAAGCACCTGAAGTTTAAAGACACTAAGCAATTACTCAAAAGAACAGAGATGGTAAGCAGACAGGCTGGAATCTGATCTCAAAGAGTCTGACTCCGGATTGTACACTGTTAAACACTGCGCTATACCCTCTAAATGATTTGCCAAAAATAACACTATCCACTCGTCTATTCAACAAACCTGCTGTGTGCCAGGCACCATTCCAGGTGCTGGTGGTGATCCAACGTCGTACAAGAAAACGCCCCGGCCCTCATAGATGTTACTTTCTAGTGGAGGAGACAGACAGTAAGCAAATTCAAAAACGGAATGTGTACTTTCAGCGTTTAGTGTAATGAATACCAAGAAACCAAGGTAAGTAGCGGGAGAATGGCTAGAGAGGTCAGCTATTTTAGATCACAAGCCTTCCTGAGATGACATTTCAGCAAAAACCTAAATGAATTCAGGGACTGAGGCAGGAGAAGATGCACGGCAAGCTAAAGGAGGAGGAAGCGCCACAGTCCTGAGATGGGGGCGGGGCGGGGGCTGTGCGCAGAATGAGCGAGGGGGAAATTGGAAGGCCGGATCCTTGGTAAGGCAGGCGGGGCTCCATCGTGCTCAGCCTCGGAGCTAAGAGTTTAGCTGTTTTGGGAGCGACGAGAAGTCAGGAGGATTTTGAGCAGGATAATGACAAAATCTGACTCACATTATACTAGCTTGCCATAAAGCCCAGACTTTGGATTCTGTGACCATCACCTTTCTTGTTATTCTCTGGAATTGAGATGCTATGTGGCTACTGAGCCCTTGAAATCTGGCCGGTCCAAACTGAGACATGCTCTAAATGTTAAATGCACACCAGATTCCACAGACTTAGTACCAACAAAAGGATATAATAGGTTTCATGGCCAATTGTTTATATTCATTATATGTTGAAATGATAATATTTTAAATATATTGGGTTAAATATAATATTCAAATTAATTTCACCTGTTTCCTTTTACTTTTTAAAAAATGTAGCTATTGGAAAAATTTTAATTATATATGTGGCTCATATTTCTACTGGACAGCACTAGTCTACACAACTTCCCATTTGCTCTCAGCTTCAGAATGTTATAAAGACAAATGACATAACTCGTAAAGGGCTCTTTGAGTTTTCTTAAGGAAACATACTATGTAACAACGAGATAAACTGTTGAGGATGATTGTCAGCCAAAAATGTCCTATCCTTTATAAGCCAAAGATAATGTTACTGACTTGGTCGTGGTTTTGTGTTGTTTTTCCAACAATGCTGATGAGTTTTCACAAAGTCTGCTGTAATGTATCTCTCTCCACCCATTCCACTCCCTCCCTGCACTCCCTTATGACCAAAACAGCAGGTTTGAAATACCTGGCCCAGGTTAAGAATGCAGTTCTCTAGCCATGGGAATGTTTCTCTGTGTAAAGTATTCAATCTTGCATAGGTTTGAACCTCAGCTTATTTAACATGATATTCTAATTATCTCATCTACTCAAGCAAGCAGATTCCAAATGTCAGTGATTATATCTGTAATCATAATTATAGAATACTCTTGGCTCTTCTATATTTAATTCTAAATATGGCCGATTAGAATGTACTTATAGTGAAAAAATTTGTACACATGCCCTGACCAAGAAATTTGTCTTCCTTTGTGAATTTATATCTATGGAAAGTCTCACAATGTTATAAATTAAATCATATTTTGATTTATTGAAAACACCTAGAAGTATTAAAAATATTATTATAAGTTGTTGGAATTATTGGGGATGATATAACTATATTACTGTATCCGAGGCCTTGAACGCCAGTAAGAAAACGGAAGCATCAGACAGAACTATGCTCATCTTCTTTGACTACTCACTTCTGTTCCCACCTCCTTTTTCTGTTCTGTTAGGTAAATGACAGGCCTTCATTCTCAATTTTCAGTCTGTTCTTGTGCTCTGGATTCAGTCTCTTTCTCAGGGAACTCACTGCTTTGCTTAACCCTTCTCTCTGCATATCACCATCTCCTACCCTACTGGATCATCTCCATCAACAAATAAACAGTTTTAAAATCTCCCATTGTTACACACACACACAATCCTCCTTGGCCCCACATTTCCTTCCCATTGCAGCTTCTTTATTCCCCTTCACAGCAATATCTTTCAAAAGTGTTGCCTATGACACTTCCCTGGTGGCACAGTGGTTAAGAATCCACCTGCCAATGCAGGGGACACAAGTTTGATCCCTGCTTCAGCAAGATTCCACATGCCACAGAGTAAGCCCACAAGCCACAGCTATTGAGCCCTTGTGCCACAACTGCTGAAGCCCACACGGCTAAAGCCCATGCTCTGAAACAAGAGAAGCCACCGCAATGAGGAGCCTGCACACCACAATGAAGAGTAGTCCCCACTCGCTGCAACTAGAGAAAGCCTGTGTGCAGCATCGAAGACCCAACACAGCCAATAAATAAATAAATAAATAAATAAATAAATTTTTTTAAAAATGTTGCCTGTAACTCTCTTTCCATTTCTTCACCTCCCATTCATTCTTCAGCGCAGGACAATTAGATTTCCCTCCCCCACTGCAATTGCTCTTGTTGAGAGCAAGCTAAGCCCTCTTGGGACCAAATACAGAAAACCTCTCCGTCTTCATCTTACAGTGTTCTTGCAGTACTTATGATAGTCCCTTCTCTTGACTTCCATGAGCTATACTCTGGTTTTGCACCTAGCTAATTGGCTACTCATTCTCAATTTTTTCTTCTGCTCCTTTGTTTCAATCAGATTGCTAAATGTTGGGGATCCTCTGTTTCCTTGGTCTCTTCTCTTTACCTACTCTTTCCCTAGGTGCTTTCAATCATTACTGTAGTTTTAAAGGCCATCTAGTTGCTGACAATTCCCAAATGTATATCCCAAATGCAAATTCCAGATTCATATATCCATATAGTTGAACCTGAACTATATATCTCAAGTTTAACATGTCTACAAATAAAATATTGATGTATTCCTCCCATACTAAAAGGAATAAGAAGAAGAAAAAAGAAGATAAAGAAGAGGAGGGAATTCCCTGGTGGTCTTATCGTTAGGATTCCGTGCTTCCACTGCAGAGGGCACAGGTTATGGATCCCTGGTTAGGGAATTAAGATCCCATGTGCTGCATGGCCAAAAAGATAAAAAAGAAAGAAAGAAAGAAAGGAAGATAAAGAAGAGAAGTAGAAGGAGAAGAAAAGGGGAAAGAAGGAAAAAAGAAAGCAAGAAAGGCAATATTATATTTTTGCTCTAACTAAAAATCAAGATATTCCTTACTTCCCATATTTAATCCATCAGCAAACTGTCTAGACTAGCTCCAAAATGTGTCTTAAACCCTTCACTTTCTTTTCTTTCTTTTTTTTTTTTAATATTTATTTACTTGGTTGCACCAGGTCTTAGTTGTGGCCGGTAGCATGTGAACTCTTAGTTGCGGCATGCATGTGGGATCTAGTTCCCTGATTAGGGATACAACCTGGGCTCCCTGCACTGAGAGCTCGGAGTCTTATCCACTGCACCACCAGGGAAGTCCCTTAAAACCTTCACTTTCTGTTTATTTCCACTGCTACTACTCCAGATCAGGAAATCATTATCTCTCACCTGGGTTACTGCTATATCCTTCCAGCTGACCTCCCCGTCTCTGCTCTTGTACCTGTTCACATCATTTTCAGAACAACCAAAGGGATCTTTTTAAACCATACATCAGTTCATGTCACTCTCCTATTTAAACTGTTCAGTGGCTTGACAACTTCCCATTGCACTTGGAATAAAGTCCAAGCACCTGACCATCACTCACAAGCTGCACATGGTCCGGCCGTTGCCTAACTCTCCAGCTTCACCTTGTGTCACCTCCCACCCCCACCATCCCCACTCTTCTCCATCTAAGGGCCTTCGTACTTGCTGATCTTTCTACCAGGAACGCCTCAATCTCCTCCCCTAGTTTGAACGACAGGCTTCTTTTCATCTTTCAAGTCTCAATTTAAATGTCATCTCACAGAGACTTGCCAGATTACCCCTTTTAAAGCATCTTGCCCATTTAATTTTCACAAGGCTTTTTTTGTTTCCTTCCTAGTATTTGCCACAATTCTAATCAGGTATTTTTGTAGATTTGCTCTCTTGACTCTCAGCCCCTGTCCCTCACTTATCTCATTCCTGATAAGAGGACTGACAAACAGGTTGGGATTAGCCACTGGGTACTGTAGCCATGCTGCTTCTTCCTCCCTTCTCTTGGAAGCTAGCCTGTCTATTATTGAGTGTGTATCTGCCTGTGCACCCGTTTTTTAAAAAAATTTATTTTTATTTTATTTATTTTTTGGCTGCATTGGGTCTTCGTTGCTGTGTGCAGGCTTTCTCTAGTTGCATGGAGCAGGGGCTACTCTTCATTGTGGCGCGTGGGCCTCTCATTGCTGTGGCCTCTCTTGCTGCAGAGCATGGGCTCTAGCCATGCAGGCTTCAAAAGTTGTGGCACGCAGGCTCAGTAGTTGTGGCTCACGGGCTCTAGAGTGCAGGCTCTGTAGTTGTGGCACACGAGCTTAGTTTCTCTGAGGCATAAGGGATCTTCCCGGATCCTGGACCAGGGATCAAACCTGTGTTCCCTGCATTGGCAGGTGGATTCTTAACCACTGTGCCACCACAGAAGTCCTGCCTGTGCACCCTTGTCAGGAGTTTCACAAGACAGGTGTGTGCTGGTTCAGCATAGCCTATGGCTGAATGTGAAGTTCAGTTCCAGCCTGAAGTATTAGGAAACCTACTACAAGTGATAAAGCTAAGCCACGACCACAGCAGCTCCATCTGCAAGAATGCTAACATTTTGACCTGAAGCTTAATATCTTTGGAGATCAGGTAGAGAAAAAAGAGGTGCTATATATTGATCCATATAAACACCAATATCTCTTTCCTGAAATTAATGAAAATCTAGGTCTGTGGCCTTTCAATCGTCTTGAGCAATGGTATCCTTTCTTTTAACCACAAATATGTTAGTCCCAATATGTGAGGAGAAAAAAAAAACCTAACAAAATAAATGCAGAGATGTTCTGATTCCAGTAGTTATTATATTAATTACCACTTTTATGTAGCAAGAAACAGGAAAACAGGAAACTCAATTCAGATTAACAAGCAATAACTAAAAATTCATTGCTTCACATAACAATTTGGGAATTTATATGTATCTGGGAGAGGCTGATTCTGGATCAAATGACTATGATGAGTTCCCAGTTTCTTTCTTTCCATTTCTTGGCTCTGCCAATAGCTCTGAGAAGCTCAAGATGGAAAAAGAAATTGTACTACAAACAAATAGTGTTGAACCTGTTTTTAAAAGACCTCTGCTCTCATGGTTGCAAAATGGCTACTGGAGACTGTGTGGGCTGGTTCTCTTCATTCATGTCCAGCAGCAAAGAAAGCATCTCTGCCAGTAGCTTCTGCCAAAACATGTATTTAAAATTTTTTATGTTTTCCTTCTCCCTAGAAGCATGGGGAAATTCTCTTGGGTTGAATTATGTGCTATCTCAAACCAATCAATTCCTACAGCCAGGAATATGGGATACACTGGCCTAGGTCAACAACCAGGTCATAACCACAGAGCTAAGATGGGATCAATCACCAAAGCCAAGTGACTGAGAATGAGTTGGGGGTACTCTTGCTGGCAGAAAGGAGGAATAGATGTTGAATGGAGGCATCCAATCAATGTCTGTGTAAGCCTGAGACACCTGAATAACTGCCACCTGATGTACAACCCTGCTATACAGAATCAGCTTCGTATAACTTAAAATTCCCTCTGTATCTTTTTTTTTAACTTATTAACATGCTTTATTTGTTTTGCATTTCCAAGTACATGTCCTAGAGCATCCACGTACTTAGGGAAATGTATTGAGTAGAGAAACACAAAAATAAAGACATGTAAAAAACTCCCTCTACATCTTTAAGAGTATTTGTGATCTTCCCTCCCTCCCTCCTTCCCTCCTCTTTCTTTTTTCTTTCTTCCTTCCTCCCTCTTTCTTTCTTCCTTTCTTTCTTCCTTCCTCCCTCTTTCTTTCTTCCTTCCTCCCTCTTTCTTTCTTTCTTTCTTTTTTTCTTTCTTTCTTTCTTTCTTTCTTTCTTTCTTTCTTTCTTTCATTAGATTGGCCAGGAGAGTTAAATATCTGTGCCCATAGCGCTGTCTTACTTACAAGACCCTAAAGGAGAAAATATGTGCTAAAGATGGGGAGAAAAAAAGGCCCATTTCACAGAACAAGTATAAAAGACGAGCCACAGCGTTTATCAGCAGTGCCAGGGTGCTAAAGTGCCAAATCAGCTAAGGCTTGGAAAAACAAATGCTAGACACCAGGGTCTCCAGTTAGGGGAGGGGAGGCGCAGGAAGTCTTACCAAGGGGTAAGTGGGCGTGGATTGTTTCAAGGGAATCCGTTTTCAGATAAGCTTTCCTAAAATGGATTAATCCAAGAAAGGGCCTGTTGTCCAGGCATCAGGCTGTTTCTCCTTTCCTATCATTTCTGCTCAATTTCTTTTATCAATTGATGATAGAAAACCATACCTCACACTCATTCCAAACCTACTAAGGCATTGCCTGGGGTGTAAAAGCCTCCAGGGTGCTCAAGAAAGGAGATTCGAATGCCTCTAATGATAGGGTAATTAATCCTTTGCAAGTCAGATGGACTCCAATTCTCTGCTTTCTACAAAACGGAAGGACACCTAAGTCATCAAGATGAGAGATTACTAAAAATAATCTTGATGATATATTACCATGTAATTTTTGGTATATAACTGAGAAGAATTCAAAGAATGGAGTCCCATTGCTGTAACAAAACTCCATCATTCCTATTTACTTATTTAGGTGAAGAGCTTCTCAGTACCTCTGTCTGCCAAATCATACATTCAACACTGATGCTGAATCCTGTACATTTATCCCTGGATACATGGAGGAGAAAGGCTTTACTTAGCTCATTAAGAGCTGCAATTCCAAAACAATTTTACATTTTATGTTTAGTAATTATTCATCAATATTTGCGATATATTTATGCTGTTTTGAGAAATTGTGCAGAATTTTCTAACACTTAGAACCTTATGATGACAGGAATTTTTTATTTTATTTTATTATATTTTATTTTATTTTTGGCTGCCTTGGGTCTTCGTTGCTGTGTGCGGGCTTTCTCTGGTTGTGGCAAGTAGGAGGCTCCTCTTCATTACCATGTGTGGGCTTCTCATTGCCCTGGCTTCTCTTATTGCAGAAAACAGTCTCTAGGCATGTGGGCTTCAGTAGTTGCAGCACGTGGGCTCAGCAGTTGTGGCATGCAGGCCCTAGATCACACGCTTCAGTAGTTTTGGCCTGTGGGCTCAGTAGCTGTAGCTTGTGGGCTCCAGAGCATAGGCTCGGTAATTGTGGCACATGGGCCTAGTTGCTCTGTGGCATGTGGGATCTTCCCAGACCAGGGACTGAACCCATGTCCCCTGTGTTGGCAGGCAGATTCTTAACCACTGCACCACTAGGGAGGTCTGATTACAGGAAATTTTAAATTACTTCCATTTATTTCCATGTTTCTGTTGCATAGAAGTATGTTATTCATGAAGTTCTTTAAAGTATAGAATATATTAGGAAATAGAATGGAAATACAATTTCAAGAAGGAAAATGAACAAAAAAATTTCCTATAAGTAAAGAAGAACCTATTTATGTGTATTTTAAAAGTATGATGGGGCATCAAATTGCTATATTATTTAGATTCTACTGGATAAATATCAAATGGTGATGTGAAACTTTATTTTTAAATGTCATTATTCATAATGTGTTGGAATATATATATGTATATATACATATATGTATACATATCATGTTGTAACTCAACATGATAAAAATTTTAGGCATCAACTTTAAAATATGGTGAGGAATGTATTGCTTCTTAAAATATTTTAGGAGTATACTTGAGTGAACATGTCTGGAGACAACGAAAGGAGAAAATTATGTTAGCCAAGAAAATGATGAAGGAAAGAACAGGCCCCCTATTGAGACTGATTGCAAAATGAAATATGATGACAAAGAATCCTTTTGTGTCCTTTATCAAAGAGGAAGTTCTAACAGGAATGATTGAATGGGCATTGGTAAAGGAGAAGAAAAGCTCAAGATGGAAAGAGAAGTTGTAACAGTGTGCCCATCTCCTTTGGGAGCCAACAGAAGGTGGCGAGACTAGCAAGGATTTGAGTCAGCCAAGACTGACTCAGAATGCTGACTCTGCCAGTATTACTGACGTGACCATGGCAAGATGCTTAACCCACCTCATCTGTATAATGGACGTAGAGCGATTTACCAGATAGAGTTAAATTTCATAAATTTCAGTGTAAAGTGCTTGGCATAGAGTCAGTCAAGTATAGCCATATGTAAATAATGGCTATTTTAATTATTATGTAGCTGTGGGCCTTGGAGAAAATTCTTCTTGAGCCTCACTTTCCTCCTCCGTAATACAGGAATAATAGCATTGACCTCCTAGGATTAGTATGAGGATTAAATTGATAACAAACCTGAGAGCACTTATAACACAAAGAAGGCATTCAACAAATATTAGTTCTTTCCCCACGCCTTCCTTCTCTAGCTTCCTCTTGATTTAGACAATGCTATGGTATCCCTGACGGGATGTGATGAAACAGAGTCTAATTCCAAATACCTATTTATAGAATAATATATTACTTTTATTGTGTCTACTAGTAAAAAGACTAAATCTGAAATGATTCTTTTTCTTGCTAAGAGACCCGGGTCTCATATTACAAATGACTCTATCCTTGTGGATATGACCTTTCTGCTTTACTAGCAAATCTCATTAATGGCAAAATTATTTTCCTGAAATTGTGGAAGACAAATATATTGCTGATCTATGACCATGTAATCAATCCTCTCACAAAGAGGACCGCCTCACAAAGAGAACATTCTCCCCAAGTGTTTCTTTTCTCTTATGAGTGAAATGACAAAACACTTATTAATCTATGGGAATACATACTGTTGATTGATGTGATTCACTTATTTTGAATGGGCACCAAGTATGCTTTCTCTTTGCAGCTTTGTGTACAAAATGAAGCCTTGTTTAAGATGAGCTAGGATGCCCAGGAGGGAGCTAGGGAACCAAGTTTCATCGAACAGGCAGGAAATACGTCTAAAACCACTTCCTCCCTTGTAATCTGTAGGATAAGGTCCATTTGGTTCTTTTCAGAACTAGTCTGACAAATAGTCTGACAAGTGCTGCCCCTGTTGAAGAGAGGGGTGTAGTGACTCTGAATAGTAGTCCAAATGCATAGGGAGGCCCTATATCAGCCGGGATCCCAGCAAGAAACAGATGGCACACTCCAAAAGGAGTGAAAGGAGTGTCGCTGAACCTGGATGATGGGTATGTGGGTGTCCATTGTACTAGTTTCTGTGTATTTGCCTGTGTTTGAAATTCTCTATAGTGAAATATACAAAAATGGAGGTGTGTGAAAGCGGGACTAATGAAATAATTTGCAACAGTGTGGGACTAATGAAATGATTTACAAAGGAAACAGAGGGAAGGCTATGTCTCCCTCTTTCCCCCCCACACCCCCTGCCCCCCAGGACTGCAACAGTGGCAGGTGCTGCCAGCAGCAGCCTTGCAGGCACAAGGGAGAAGGACCAGCCCTGGGCACACAGGGAGACCTGCAGCTGTAAGGAAGGGCCACTATCAGGAATTTTGGCCTTGGGTGAAAAATGCAGCCATCATTAGCCAAGGCCCAGTACATATATTTGTGACGCACAGTCAGTACAAATTGAAAAATCAAGAAAAAAAATGTAATTAAAGGTCCTGAAATATAAAACTTTAGCTTTTCTTTCACAGTCTTTCTTTCCTTCTCCCTTGACTGGTCATGTTTTAAAGTTTTTATATTTAACACCATTCTAAGTAAAGAAAAAATTAAAAGTTCAAATTATTAGCACAAACTTTACCACTTATATTGTACAATGTCAGTTTTAAACACAATATAAGAGCATTTAACTTGTATGCATAATCACCAAAATTATCCAATTCGTATTTCATGGGTCATACGTAACATATGTATTTTTTTTCTTACTTGAACAGTAGAAACACCCCTCAAAACTAACTCAACTATTCCATTTCACTTCTTTACACACACACATTGTACCAACACTGTCTGCCTTTGGCTTACTAATAAGTAAAGAGGGACTGAAAAGAAAAGGAACTATGCATTGCCCTATCTTCCCTTTCCTTCTATGGCATCATTTTCAGTGTAAGTGGTTGGCTAATATAGGGAAGTAACATGAGTAAGAAAGGATATGATAGAGTTCCTTGGTTAGTTGGGTTTCTTGGCATGCCACTGCCTTTTGGTTTGTTTGTTTGTTTTGTTTTTAAATGAATTTGAAGCAAGTTTTGGTTCAAGTGGAAAGAGAGGCATTTTTGAGCTTAATTAGTCACAGAGGTTTACCTTGACCTTGCTTTGAGTCTCAGTGAACTCCCAAGCATCCTGAATGCATAGGAATTCTATGGCCGTGGGGCACTGGAAATGCTGTATGCAAACGGGGCCATCTGAAATGGCAGACGTGTGTCTGTATATCTCCTCTGTTCACATATCAGAATTAACTAACAAAACACACATTCAAAGATAAAATTAAGAATTCTAAAGTGGTGTCAGCAAAGTATTAAATCAAATGTGGGGCCCTTCTGAGTATGGGGCCCTGTTGAATGCAGAGGTCACACACACTTCAAAGCTGCCCATGGCCAGGCAAGGAAGAAGCCAGGAGAATTAATGCTCTTTCCTTCAGTCCTCCCACTTCCTGCACCACTTATAAGAAGTTGTAGTACATGTGAGATAATAGAAAACATACATGTATTGGTCTCTACCCCTAGTTCCTGATACAGAGATCCTAAAACCCTTGTAATTTCTAGTGATAAGAGCACTAGGAGCATCCTTTGTTGTAATATTTGGACTTTGATCCCAGTTGCTGACACCAATTTCCTAAATCCTTTGGAATTTCCTGGGTGATAGCAATGTCCTTTGTTCTAATCAGGTGACTCTTGATGGGCTCTTGGATGGGGGCTGGTCACCAGAAAGACCAAACCACGATTAGAAGCTTGGAATTTTCAGCCCACCTCCCATTCTCTAGAGAGGAGAGAAGGGCTGGAAATGGAGTTAATGACCCATCATGCCTACATGATGGAGCTGTCATAAAAGCCCCCAAAGTATGGGATTCTGGGAGCTTCCATTCTAAGCTGTTGAGTATGCGGAGGTGTTGGGAGAGTGGAGCACTGGGAGAGGGCATGGAAGCTTTGTGCCCCTTCCCACATGCTTTGCCCTTCATATCTCTTCCATCTGGATGTTCATCTGTATCCTTTATCATACTCTTTAATAAACTGGTAAACGTAAGGGTTTCCCTGAGTCTGTGAGCAATTCAAGCAAATAATCGAATCCAAGGAGGTCATGGGAATCTCTGATTTGTAGCCAAGTTGAACACAAGTTGTGGGTAACCTGGGGACTTACTACTTGCAATTGGCATCTAAAGTGACAGGGCAGGGTGAGGGGAGGGCAGTCTTGTAGAACTGAGCCTTTATCCTGTGGGATTTGATGCCATCTCCAGGTAGATAGTGTCAGAATTGAGTTAAATTGTAGGACACCTAGCTTGTGTCATAGAATTTCTTGGTGTGGGAAAAAACCCCACATTTCTGGTGTCAAAAGCATTGTGAGTGTGGTAGTAGTGTGAGAGTAAAACAGATATACAGGAGAAGTGTAGTGTTTTCCTACACGGTACACAATTAGTGCTTGATAAAAATGAGAAATCATTATTATGAAATGACTCCAAATATAGCACTTATACACATTTAGGCAGTATTTAAAGTTGTAATATTTCTGCAACAGATGAAGACTATGATCCATTCATTTTTACTGTGTATAATTTTACAAAAACTATGATTTTTGAATGGATGGATTTTTCCACATTTAATCTCTAGCCAAAGATAAGTATTGTGAAGTTTTCATTAACAAAACACAGTAACTTCTGAACTTTTCTCACCAAAAAGCAGAGGCACACTTTACTTTTTTATACCTTGCAGATAAATAGTCCTACTCCACCATCGTCAAACACTGAGGAAAGATTTTGTTTTCTCTTTAACCTTGGCCAATTTATCCACTAACATAAGGCGATTAGATGCATTACCAGATCCCAGTAAGCAAATAGCTAGGTGGGGCTCTTTTCTCTCTTCTAAGGACAACTTTAGATTAGAATCAAGTTTGAATAAAGTAAACTGTTTAGAAAATTTTAGGGAGGCTTGGTCATCAGTCTTTCTTGCTTCTAGAGGTCAAGTTGAAATGAAATAGAGTCAGACTTTCTGGATTCCTGTGCATATCCAAGCAAGCCCATCACACAACCTCACTAATTTCTATGTCCTCATCCAAAGAAGATTCACGTGGAAAGTGCTGCTCAGCCCTACTCCTAAGGTTCTTGTGAGGATTTTTAAAAAAATTTTGTTGTTAAAAAATACCTGAAAAACAAAAGCACTCTACAAATGCAAAAAGAATTTACTCAAATAACTTTCTTCTTACCCAATTTCTTTTTTGCACATCATTCAACAGCAGGGAGACTGGCTTATCTGTTAGGAGCAACAGCTCTGAATTAATCCCATTCATATCTTTGAAGTGCTTTTACCAGTATCTGTAAGAAAAAAATCATATTCGATTAACCAACTGGTGTTCTTTAATCTTCATTATAAACAAATGGTGCCTGGTCAATAACAGTTTCTCTAAATGTTTGTTGAATGAGTTCGGAAGTTCAATAATTTAAAACATTTGACATCATTCCACTCCCAAGGCTGTTAAAAGTCAAAACAATGGCTAAAACAATCTAGTTACTAGGGAGACCTAATTTTCATGTAAAAAGAGTTGAATAATAACAAGGACAAGAGCCTCCTGGTAAATGCTCTTCTGGCAGACTAGGTCATCATGGTGACTGTCCAGCATGAATGCGTAGTATCAATGCTATTTAGCATTTCTATTAAAATAAAGATGGAACAGTAAAAGTGAAAATTTGAAGATGGTATTAAACTCTTAATTGAAACATATTACAGCATAACGTTGGCCAAAAAAAAATGCATGTGGATTTCATAAACTGAATAAGCAGGACATTTGCAATGTGAACAGTGAACCCCTGAGGGAAAGAAGAAGGGAGAAAAGGATCAAAGGAGTCATTATAGATTCAAGATATTGGTAAATGCTGTCTATAATTCATAAAGAAGGCTGGGAAAAGAAAAAAGGAATCTTCGTGTTTTGTTTCTTTGGTTTTTTTTTTTTTAACATCTTATTAGCAGAGACTTTCTACCATCTGTCTTTCTTCAACATTTGTCTCAACATTTTGCTAACTGTTGTTAGCATTTTTTCTTTCTTTTAACAGTTTTATTGAGATACAATTCTCACATACCACGTAATTCACCCATTTAGAGTGTACAACTCAATGGTTTTTAGTATATTCACAAGATTGTACAACCACTACCAGCATTTGATTCCAGAATATTTTCATCACCCCTAAAGAAGCCCCTACCTATTAGCAGTCACTCCCTATTTACCCCCCTTCCACCAGCACAACCATTAATTTACTCTCCTACCTCTATAAATTTGCCTATTCTGGACATTTCACACAGATAGAGTCATAAAATACATGGTCTTTTGCAACTGGCTTCTTTCACTTACATAATGTTCTCAAGGTTCATTCTGTTGCAGCATGTATCTATGTTTCATTTCTCTCTGTTGCTGAGTAACATTCCATTGTGTGGATATACCACATTTTATTAATTCATCATGTGATACACATTTGGGTTGTTTTCATTTTAGGGCTATTTTGAATAATACTGCTATGAACATTCATGTGCAAGTTTTTGGGTGGACATATGTATCCATTGCTCTTGAGTATATATCTAGGAGTGGAATGGCTGGGTCATATAGTAGCACTGTGCCAACTTTTTAAATAAACTTTTAAAAATTTGAGATACAATTCCCATATCGTAAAATCCAGCATTTTAAAGTGTACACTTTACTGGATTTCAGTATGTATACAAGGATATGCAACCACCATCAACATCTAATTCTAGAAAAATTTCATCACCACAAATAGAAACCCTGTACTCACTACCCTTGAATTAACGTTGAATCACTAAGACTAGATGCCTCTGCTCTTTCTTTTGCCTTGGGAAAATGATTTAAAACACATTGTCATTTTTATTAACATTGAAATTTCAAGTGGGTATTTGAAAAATAAGCACATTGACTTTCTAAAATAATGGGTTTATTGAGATGTAATTCACATACCATAAAATTCACCCTTAATTTTAAAGTATACAATTTAGTGGTTTATAGTACCTTCACAAAGTTGTGCAATCATTACCACTGTCTAATTCCAGAACATTTTCATCATGCCAAAAAGAAGCCCTGTACCCACTAGCAGTCATTCCCCATCTTCCCCTTTCCCTAGCCTCTGACAACCACTAATTTACTCTCTGTCTCTGTGGATTTTCCTATTCTGGACTATGTTTAACTTTTTGAAGTATAAAAATTAACCACTTCTTTGAAGCATAAATCATTTGGCTACACACACATGCATTCACACACGCACACGCACACACACCTATGGCTTTTGTCACTACTGACATTTTCACACCTCCATGCCACTTTGTTATACTCACAGATGAGCTCAGTACCTGTTAAAATACCAAAGTGGGGAAAATACAAGCAGCCTATGGCAAATTATTGGTATCATCAATAGAGAGATTTATTCATCTCCCCAGTGGTCATATAATTACAAACTTAAATGAGATAATTTTTAAATCAAAAATACCTCTTCCAAAAGAGAATATAAACACAATAATACCCAGTATTGCTGAGAATGTAAGGAAAGAGGCACTCTCATACACTGTCAATTGGAATTTAAAGTTGTATCAAAAATCTTTAAAATATGTGTCCTTTTTGACCCAGAAATTCCACCTTAAGGATTTATTCTAAATAAATTATCTTAGGAACCCTGAAAGATATGTGTAGTGTTGTTCCTTATCTCATTGATATTTAAAATAATTCTAAAGATTTTTTAAGAGAAAGAGGGTCATTAACTTATCAAAGAGCTATATGATCAATTACCAAGATGCTGTTAAAAATTATACTGAGGACTAGTGATGAACAGTGGATTTGAAATAAAAACAACAATATAATTCACATTAGCACCCCCCCCAAATGAAATACTTAAGAATAAATCTAACAGAATAGGTACAAAAGCTATATAATAAAAGCAACAAAACTCTGATGAATGAAATCATATAAGAATCAAATAAATGGAGAGATATTCTGTATTCCTGAATAGGAAGAGTCAATATCATCAAGATGTCAGTTCTTCCCAACATGCTCTATAGATTCAGTGCAATCCCAATCAAAATTCCAACAAGTTCATTTGTAGATATTGACAAACAGATTCTAAAGTTTATATGTGAAGGGAAAAGATCTAGAATAGCCAACACAATATTGAAGAACAAAGTTGGAGGACTAACACTACCAACTTCAAAACTTACTACAGTAAAGCTACAGTAATTAAGACTGTAAAATTGGCAAATGAATAGACAAATAGATCAATGGAACAGAATATAGAGTCCAGAAACAGACCCGCATAAACATAGTCAACTGATCTTTGACAAAGAAGCAAAGGCAACACAATGGAGCAAAGACAGTCACTTCGACAATTGGTGCTGGAACAACTAGGCATCCACACACACACACACACACACACACAAAAATGAATCCAGACACAGACTTTAGACCTTTCACAAAAATGAATTCAAAATTGATTATAGACCGAAACATAAAATGCAAAATCATAAACTCCTATAAGATAACATAGGAGAAAACCTAGATGACTTTTTGATACACTAAAGGCACAATGCATTAAATAAATAATTAATAAACAGGATTTTGTGAAAAATGATGTCAAGAGAATGAGAAATGTCACAAACAAGAGAAAATATTCATGAAAGACACAGCTGATAAAAACAGTTATACGAAACGTACAAAGAACTCTTCAAGTATAACAAGAAAACAAACAACCCAGTTAAAAAATGGGCTGAAAAATTTAACAGACACCTCACCAAAGAATGTATACAGATGGCGAATAAGCTATGAAAAGATGCTTCACATCATATGTCATCAGGGAAATGCAAATTAAAACAACAATATGCATCTATTTTTTAATTAATTAATTAATTAACTATTTATTGGCTGCATTGGGTCTTCGTTGCTTCTCACAGACTTTCTCTAGTTGCAGCGAGCAGGGCTTACTCTTCGTTGCAGTGCGCAGGCTTTCTCATTGCAGTGGCTTCTCTTGTTGGGGAGCACAGGCTCTAGGCATGCAGGCTTCAGTAGTTGTGGCACGTGGGCTCAGTAGTTGTGGTGCACAGGCTTAGTTGCTCCATGGCATGTGGAATCTTCCCGGACCAGGGATTGAACCTGAGTTCCCTGCACTGGCAGGCAGATTTTTAACCACTGTGCCACCAGGGAAGTCCTACACATCTATTTAGGGTGGCCAGAATGTGGAACACTTACAACACCAAATGCTGGCAAGAAGGTGAAGCAACAGGAACACTCATTCATTGCTGGTGGGAATGCAGAATGGTACAGCCACTTTGGAAGACAGTTTGGTGGTTTCTTACAAAACTAAACCTACTCCTACTATATCATCAATCAATCATGCACCTTGGTGTTTATCCAAAGGAGTTGAAAGAAAATGTCCATACAGAAACCTGCACATGGATGTTTACAGCAGCTTTACTCATAATCGCTCAAACCTGGAAGCTACCCAAGATGTCCTTCAGCATGTGAATGAATACATAAACTGTGGTACATGCAGACAATGGACTAATATTCCGCAATGAAAAGAAATGAGCTATCAAGCCATAAAAAGACATGGAGGAAACTTAAATGCATATTACTATGTTAAAGAAATTAACCATATAAGTGAACTATTTATATTTGTTCTCTATGTAATATTGTATTTTAATTTTTAAAATATTATGCAATTTAGCAATAAATACTTTATAGTTTAAAAAGGCCATAAGAGTGGCAATGAATCTTTTTTTAAAAAACTCTGAAATATTACAAGATAAGTAACATAAATCCTGTGAAAGAGGAAAGGCTTCGTCTTTCACTTTGTCAAAAAAGTAGTACCTACACAGCAACCAGGGACTTAGGGAGGGAAAAAAAAAAAGCAAAATGAGTCCTTATGTACTCTTTTACCATGGCACTGGCCAACAGGATGACTTGAGAAAGGCTGTCAGTGTTTTTAAAATGATTCAGCCCCCACTGTAAAGACTATTCAAGCAATTTTATGTGTTCTAAAAGGAAGTCTTTGAACTAGGGATGCTTCACTGAGAAACTTCCTTTTTCAATTACGAAATAGAAACCCTTTCTGAAGACTGTCTAGAAGGGTTAGCTGTCTGTGGGGATGGATGGATGGATGGATGGATGGATGGATGGATGGATGGATGGGCAGATGGATGGACAGAGAGATAGATGGATGAATGGATGGGTGGATAGGTAGGTGGATGGGCGAATGGAAAGCATAGCTGTTGACTACATGAAAACATGGAATAATCTCTAGAAGTGTTAGTGCCTTAAGAATTTACAGTTAATCACATAATTAAATCAACAAATAATTATTGAAAGCCAACTGCCAGACACTGTATTTGGCAAGGTCCCTGAAGTACATGTCCTTGACCTCATGGAGCATTCAAGCTAGAGGAAGAGACAAAGAGCAAGCAAATTAATACATCCATTATCAAAAATTATGAAAAGTACTTTAAAGAGAATTATCATCATTTGAATTTTTTTTTTTAATTCCATTAAATTAGAAAGAAGTTACAGGTGCCAATTCCTTCTTACAGGATGAACGCTGGCCAACACAGAGAGGGGGCCACTTAAGGTCACATTTAAAAGATGTTAATATTAGCCAAATCACCTGACCTCCTGGCCAATTTTGCTGCTGCCAAAAAAAAAAAAAAATGAGGGAATAATTTAATTCACATTTGTATCTGAAGATCAACTAAAAAAGTGCAAATAAAAAAAGTATATAAAACATGATGCAAATATACCAAATTCAGAAACATTAATTATAATTGAAATTTTAAGATATTTTAATTAAATATCTCTTTTCACTTTCTATATCTATAATATCTAGCTCTTAGAATTATTTTTAAAATACTACTACCATACTTAAAAGTATTCCATCACTGTTGTATTAAGCTGCCCTCTGGTGGCTCTTAATTTAGTAAATATCTTTAACTACCTGAGTATCTGATGGTGAAGTATATTTAAGGCCCTGTAGTTTGTTTAATACCATGTTAATTCCTACTTTTTAAGTGTACTTATTTGGCAGAGGCTTTGAAATGTTCATTTGATAAGAATGGACATTGGCTAATGTCTAGAACAGGGAAAACAATTAGAAAATTCATGAAGCAGAGTTTCTACATCCAGTGCAATGAATCATCACTTACCAGTATTGTTACTCTTATCATTACAGTACAGGAGTGACTGATATGAGCCTCAATCATAAAGCACAGAATACAACAAAACTAAAATACATCTATTACGTAATGGTCCCTAATACATACTAAAGGCTTTCATATCACACAATACAATTCACCTTTGCAATGAAAGTATATTCTCATTAATGATTTGGCTAAATGTTTGTCACTGCCCTGAATAATTTTAAAGAGCTGTCTTCTAACTTCCTGCCAAAGATAAACGTCATGTACCTGTTGAAAAGATGCTTTTGGTCAAACCAGTCTCTTGTCTTTTGATAATAAAATGGAAATTGTGAATCACTTTTGTTTTATCTTGTTGAACTTTCTCTCTAGTATAATGATTGTAATGTACAAAATGACCTTGATTACAACCCTTTTAACCATAAGAGTTTAAAAGTTAGAGTATCATTCAAATTTTCCTATTATTCTTTCTAGATAAGGCAAGATCTATTTGAATATATTAAATGATTTATCTTACATGTATATTCTGTAGTTCAGGGAAAGGAGATTCATGTTACCTGATATTGAACATTTTTTAAGTTCAGATATTTATTTAGGTATTTGAGTACTTTATGTGTGCCTAACCCTGTGTGGTCTGCACTCTAGAAAAGATATTCATTCCAGAAAAGAAGCTTCAAATACTTTTTAAGCTGTTGCAACATCATGGGAATTAGCACTTGAGAGGAAAAGTGCTCCAATGGTTCAGTAAAGAATTGAGAGCTATATTAGCTGCGGCAGGGAATAAAAGCCTCATAGAGGAAATGGCACTTGAACTGGGCTGTGATAGATTGATGGGATTTTGGTGGCAAAGAATCAAATGTTGAAGACATTTCAGATCAGAAAATAAAGATGAACAAAAAGCTGTAAGGGGATCACATATTGGTGAAAAGCATTGAGGGAACTGAGCTGAAAATCAGTCATCTTCCAAAACAAATCTACAAGTGTTATAGTTGAATACAGAAATAAATCTGCAGCTATGTTTAGCAAAATTCAGAAGATCCAAACAACAACAGTTTTGCCTAATTAGGTAACACATGAGCTGCTATTCATCAGCACCACTGAGTAATTGACCATTATTAGTGGAATTAGTAAGATTTATGGATCAATGGTTATAACAGAGATTAAATGCAATTATTATATTATTTTAAGCTGCTTAAGTTTTTAAAAATTGAGATACCATTTAAACACAGGAAAATGCACAGATCTTATGTGCACAGTTTGGTCAGTTTTGACAAAACTGGCACAGAGATTTCAGTCCTGACACCTGTGTTCATCCACACGCCTACCAAGATAAAGAATGTTTCATCACAGCAGAAAGTTTTCTCAGCTCATTTCCATTACCGCCACCAACTCCACCCCCAAGCAATTGCTGTTCTGATTTCTGTCACCATAGATTAGTTTTGCCTGTTCTTGAAATTCATGTAAGGGAAATCACACAGTATGTACTCTTTTCAGTCTGCGTTCTTTTACTCAAGCACAGTCTTTGTGAGACTCATCCTTGTGGCTGCAGTAGCAGTTAGTCCCTTTTTATTGCTGAGTTGTATTCCGCTGTATGAATATAACAGTTTATCTGTTGTCCTGTTTATGGATACTTGAGCTGTTTCCAAGTTAAGGCTCCCAGGAATAAAGCTGCTAAGAGCATTTACATATAGGTCTTTGTGTAGTCATCTTTTTATTTCACTAGGGTACATGTTTAGGAGTGGGATTGCTGAATTATATGGTAAGTATGTTTAACTTTATAAGCAACTGTCAAACAATTTTCCAGAGTGGTTACATCATTTTATACTTCCACTAGCAAAGCATGAAAGTCTGGAGTTTTTAATTCTCTTTAGTTTCAGTCATTCTAGTGGGTGTACAGTATCTCATTGTGGTTTAAATTTGTATTTTTATAAGAACTTAATGATGTTGAGCATTTTTCAAGTGCCTATTGGCCATTTATGTATCTTTTTTTGTGAAATTACTGTTCAAACTTTTTTGAATATTTTTAAGATTGGATTTTTTTTATACTACTATCAAGTTGCAGGTATTTTCCATATATTTTGGGTACAAGCATTTGGTCAAACACATGTGCTTGTAAATGTATTCTCCAAGTCTATCTGGTCTCAACATTGTCTTTTTGGAAGAGTTTAATTTTTTTTTGTTTTTGGCCATGTTTCATGGCTTATAGGATCTTAGTTCCCTGACCAGGGATCGAACCTGGGCCCACAGCAGTGAAAGCACTGAGTTTTAACCACTGGACCACCAGGGAATTCCCTGAAAGTGTTTAATTTTGATGAAGTTCCATTTACCAATTTTTTTTTCCTTTTGTGGTCAGTGCTTTCTGTTTTCCTCAGAAAATCTTTGCTTACCCCAAGATTGCAAAGATATTGTCCTATGTTTCTTCTAGAAGCTTTATCATTTTAGGTTTTATGTTTAGGTCTATAATCCACCTTGAATTAATTTTTGTGTATGGTATGAGGTATGAGTCGAGTTCCATTCTCCCCCCCCCCCCCCCATGAATATCTAGTTGTTTCAGCACTGTCTGATGAAATGACTTTATTCAAGTTTAATTTCACTGAAATTATGTCAAGAAACAGGAAACTTTTAAAAGTTTACAGGAAAAAAAGGGAAATTAGGAGAAGGACACTTGACTCATACTTGAGTCATTCTTTGAACTCAGACAGCAAACATGCACAAATGACGGTTAGTATTTTTAAAAAATACAGCCTCTACACACATGAATTTCTGACAGCTCTATTCCCTGAATGAACTTACAAAACTATTTTATATGGAAAGGAGGTTCTATTTGTAGCAGAATCCTGACATTTAAAAACTTGCAGCATCTTTCTATTTCACTAAGTGCCTTTGAAGCCAGTTAGATATTTTGGAGGGGGTGGGGGGAACCCTGAGTGGACCTTTTGATCATGCAAAAATAAAGCCCAAATCTCTTCTACATTAAAGTGTTAAGGACTCCTAGGAGTTAGATTGCACATGATGACACACACGGGGCTGTGGCACACTTTCCGCCAGGACAAGAGAAGAAAGCTAGATTTTTCTCTCTCTTTGGTCCTCAGATGAGATGCGGGTTTGTGTTATGGGTAGGCGGTAATTTGGAGGAGACATAAACATGGCATAGAAGGCAGGGGTCGAGGGTGGGGTAGGTGGGGTAGGTAGCATTTTAGCAACATGTCAAGGAGTAAAATCAAAAGTCAGAATCCCCCCTTGGGAAAGGTTTAGCTGTGAACCCCTGAAGCATTCGTTTCCAGTGTCTGGTTTCCTGCATGTTTTTCCACTCCACAAACTCCCAAGTTCTTGGTAAAGTTATAGCTAGATCTTGTTTAGGGAAGAGAAGGGCTGTGTTTCAGCTTGGAGTGAAATTGAAAGGGTAGGGGGCAGCAATCTCAAAAAAGTGACCAGTGAAAAGCTTAAAGAATGAACAGAAAAGCTTTGCAAGCAGAATATAAACCACAGAGAGAATACCCAATGTTTGGTTTAGACGTAACATATTCCAGCTTATGTGGGGCACCGTGTATTTATTGTTAGGATTTCTATGTTTTCAAGAAGAAACTTTAGATCTAGAGAAGGATTAGTTAATGAGGCAAAGAGTAGGGTCACACACAATTGGACTCTTTTTAAAAAAAAGGCAGTTTGAAAGGTGAAAGTTAAAGGAAGGTATGAATGTAATTCTACAGAACAAAATTTATATTCACGGGTTCACCTTGGAATTGTCTGACTTAAAATCACCTGAGTGCTTCTCAAATTTTAATATTCACTCTGAAACTAATATATGTTAACTATTCCTCAATAAATTTAAAAAAATTTAATGTTTATACAAATAATCTGTGGATTCTGATTCAGAAGAACTAGGATGGGACCTAGGAGTCTATATTTTTAACGAGTCTAAAGCAGCAGTTCTCTAAGTGCTGTCCCTAGACCAGCAGCATCAGTACCATTTAGGAACCGGTTGGGATGCAGATTCTGAGACCACACTTCAGAGCTGCTGTCCTGACAACACTTGAGGTGGGGCCCAGCAATTTGTGACTGAACGAGCCCCCCAGGTGATTCTGATGCACACTCAATTTTGAAGGCCAATGCTGTAGAGCTGCACTGTCAGTCATATGTATAAATTCAAAATGTATAAAATTAAAGTAAAAATTCACTTCTTCAGCAGCATTAGCCACATTTTAATACTCAATAGCCACATGGGATAATGGCTACCCTGTTGGACAAAGAAGACATAGGACATTTCCATCATTGTAAGAAGTTCTACTGAGACAGTGCTGCTCTAGAGTACTATGTATTTGCAATGCTGGCTTCACATGAGAATCACACAGCGAGATTTTTTTTTAAGTACCATTTTTTGGGCCCACACCAGACCAGCTGAGTCAGAATCTCTAGGGGTGAGATTTTTTTTTAAAGGACTTTTATTGAGATATAATTGACATACAATAAACTGCATATATTTGAAGTGTACAATTTGATTTTTTTTCTTATTAGTAATGTGTATATGGCAATCCCAATCTCCCAATTCATTCTGCCCTAACCCACCTCCCACTTTCTCTCCTTGGTGTTCATATGTTTGTTCTCTACATTTGTGTCTCTATTTCTGCCTTGCAAACCAGTTGATCTGTACCATTTTTCTAGATTCCACATGTATGCGTTTATATACGATATTTGTTTTTCTCTTTCTGACTTACCTCACTTTGTATGACAGTCTCTATGTCCTTCCATGTCTCTACAAATGTCCCAATTTTGTTCCATTTTATTGTTGAGTAATATTCCATTGTATATATGTACCACTCTGGGGATGAGAGCTTAATCTTCAAAAATTCCTTCTGCACTTGCCCTAGGCTATGAAGATCAGCAGCAGCAGAAGTAGGAATAGGAGGTTGGATAGATAATTCCATCTACTGTAGTTTCAAGGAATGAGAAGATGGGTTTTTCTAATGTCCCACACTAGGACTTTGAATGTTTTACCTCCATAAACTTCCTTCTTATGAACAAAACGGAGATAGTATCTTCCTTCAAAGAGTGTATAATTCAGCTGGGAAATCAGTCCTCAAGTAAATTATAAAAAATACAGAGAAACAAAACTTATGATATGAGGTATACTATGTGCTTTAGGAACCTACAGCACAGGAATCTAGGGATCAGGAAAAATCTTTCCAGACAAGGGACATTTGAGTTCTTAAGGAGCTTTTTTAGAAGAATAGGAGGGGTGGAAAGTTTCCCAGGCAAACACAACAATATTTTTGTTGAAAGCAAGAGAGATTACGGTGAGTTTGAGGAAATGAAGTTCAGAATGACTGGAGTGTGTGGTAATACAGGAGATGGGCTGCAGAGGTCATTAGGGACCAGATGTCACAGGGCTTTAAAAATAAGGGGACCTTTTAGAGAGAGGAAGAGGAGAAAGAAAGAGGAAAAGGGAGAGTATCCCATTTCCTCAGACAGTCTCAGCTTACATACCTGTCCCTTCGTAATTATTAACAGCACTCCCTTTCACTCTCCAAAGTGCCCTGTTTGGACGATAAATTAAATGGTCATACTTCCTACAGGTAAAATTTTGACTTTATCCTAATGGGAAGGTATCGATAAATTTTAGGCAGAGAATTGGCATTGTTAAAGTATTTTGAAACAATTCCTTAGGCTGTAGAAAGAACAATGAATTGAAGACCAGTTAGAAAGTTGTTATAGTCATAGAGGCAAGAGATGATATCCTGGAGTTGTGGCATTGTGCATGCAGAAAAGTGGACAGAACTGTGAACTATCAAGAAAGAACGATGATAACAATGGAGTATATGGACAGATGGGAGTCAAGGTGACCACTTTTCTAGCTTGGGCAGGTAGTTATGTCATTTGTTATGACAGAGAGAAGAGGAAGAAGGAAGGAAAACATTTTTGAGAGAAATGAGGTATGCTGAACGATTCAAACATGTCAAGTTAAATGAGGTCTGAAAATTCCCACTGGATTCACTGGCCACATTGGTGAGAGAAGTTTTCCTGGATTTCATGGGGCTACTGACTACACTGCAGTGGAATGAAAGGAAGGGAAATGAAGGGAAGAGAAATTGCGTGGCGATAACTCAGGAAGCTTGGCTCTAAAGAGGAGGGGAGAAACGTAGCTGTGACTGGAAGGGAAATTGAAATTGAAGGTTTCCTTTCTTTTAAATAGTTTTTCCATGTGTAATTGCTAATTAGAAGGAGCAGGTTGACAGAGAAGATTTGAAGATATGAAAAGAGAAGCACGGGAGAAGGATCTGGAGCATAAATAAAGGTTTATTAATGATCTATGGCTACAGCATAAAGCAGTAAATATTTATTATTTCACAGTTCCTGTGTGCCAGAAACCGGGGCACAGCTTAACTGACACACCTGGCTCAAGGTCTCTCACAAAGTTGCTGTCAGGCTGATTTGCTTGGTCTGCAGTCTCAGCTGATGACTCAACAGTGTAGGGAGAAGAGGGAAGAGGATCTGCTTCTTTACTTACTCATGTATTATTGTCAACATTCAGCGCCTCACAGACGGTTGGTCTAAGACCTCAGTTCCCTGTTGGTTGTCAGCCAGCGGCCTCCCTTCACTCATGAACCTCTCCATAGTGCATATCACAACCTAGCAGCCGGCTTCCTTTAGGGTCAGTGAGTGAGAGAGGAAGAGAGAGCTAGAGAGTGCCCAAGACAGAACTCACAATATTTCTGTTAACCTAACCTTAGAAGTCACATTCTATTACTTTGACTGTATTCTATTTTGGGGGAGAAGTCACCTATGTGCAACCTTCATTCAAGGGGAGGGGATTTCACAGGATATGAATATCACTAAATGGGAGTCATTGGGAGACATTTCACAGACTGCCTGCCACAGAGTAATCAAGTATTAACAGAAGAGGGAGACCTTTTCTCTGGTCATAGAAAGGAAGGGGGAACGAGTTGGATGTAGATTCGAGTCGTTTTGGATAATTGCAGTGAGAATGGAGAGTACTTTTCAGATGGTTTCTATTTCCTATGCCAAGTAAGACACACAGCCTTTTTTTTTGAGAATGAAGAGGGAATTGAAGTTTTGATAGTAGAGAAGGTTTGAAACAATCACTGTTGAGTATAAGAGAAAGAAGTGAGCGGGGCAAAAAGAGGATTGACTGGGAACATTATGGGCCCAGCTGAAGTGGGTATCCACAAATTTACAGCGAAATCAATCTGCCCAGAAGGGTGATTTTTCTCCAGCAGCACTTAGTAACAGGCAAGAGGAAGTTCTCCGTGGCTACTTCCTGATGATTGCCCACTTTCCCTTAGGGTGACATGGAGAGCATGAAAAATTGCTGAGGCTGACACCAAAATGTATATAACCATAAAACTGAACAAAATAGCTGCCAGTGTCAGAGTCTAGAAAAGAAACCTGTCACACAGAGTTTCATTTGCCACAAAATTCATGGAGAGTCAGGTTAGCACAAAATAGGCCAGGTTGCTAAGTTATATGCCATAAAGTTGTCTATTTATCTGCCGTCATTGGAATTCATGCTTGCTAAAGATAGTTAAACCCATCAACCACAGGAGAGTGTTAGAAGTTTTTGATTGATTATTTTAGCAAAGATTTTTTTTTATGAAAAACCCCTAAAATGAATTTTTGAGAAATAGGTTCACCTGTTTACTCCACCTTCTGAATAAAACCTAATTAAGGCTCTACTCTGATGCTTTTATTTCTTTTAATTAATTAATTAATTAATTAATTGGCTGTGTTGGGTGTTCGTTGCTGCATGCTCAGGCTTTCTCTAGTTGCGGAGAGCAGCGCCTACTCTTCGTTGTGGTACACTGGCTTCTTGTTGCAGTAGCTTCTCTCGTTGTGGAGCACAGGCTCTAGGGGCACGGGTGTCAGTAGTTGCAGCACATGGGCTCAGTAGTTGTGGCTTGCAGGCTCTAAAGCGCAGGCTCAGTAGTTGTGGCGCCCGGGCTTAGTTGCTCCGTGGCATGTGGGATCTTCCTGGACCAGGGCTTGAACCCGTGTCCCCTGCATTGGCAGCCAGATTCTTAACCACTGTGCAACCAGGGAAGTCCCAGCTTTTATTTCTTATATATAAAACTAGTCCTATTCTAAGAAGAATGAGAAAATTTCGCTAGACCGGAGGCCTGCCTAGTGACAGGGAGTAGCTATCAGCCTTTCGCTGTTAGCTCTCTGCCAAGTGAGCCAATCACATGTCAGCTGCCTGGCTGAGGACTGGCCACTACAGTGGAGGGAAGGCTCTGACAGAAACTGACACACACAGCGCTGTCTCCCACCCTTGCGTGCATGTGTTGTTGGATCGTGAAAGTGAAAACATTCAGGCTCCACAGCCTGACGCCACTCAGCCTTGCCTCACCGCTTCATAGTTAAGTACCCTCCAAAGATGAGAGCATAAAACAGCAACGTAAGGCAGGAGATAAAATTTTGCTACTGCAGAGACCGCTTAAAGCCAAAACACAACCATGGTGAGAAGACAAGCCATTGGATTTCTCCATAGTTGAGATTTTCTCAGACAGAAGAGTCCGAACGGCAGAGAAACAAGGAGGTTTAGGACTAGCCAGTGAGCATGGTTGACACATTGATCATGATGGGGTAAGACATGGAGAGATGTGAGGAGGGGAGAATTGTTGATGGGTGGGTGGTGTTGATAAAGCAAACCAGAGGTGCCAAGGGTGACTGAACCACTGAGCTAGAAGGGGAGGCAGTTGCAGCCCTAAAATGGGCTTTGAATTCATGCCCTCTGAGAGTTACACAATGTTATCATGGTATAATGGGTTTTGACCACTAACTGCTGCGCATGGCATCATTTATACGGGAGAACGCTTACCAGACTCCTGCGTTTTAATAGGGTTTTAGTCACATCTCTCCTGTAGAGTGGAGACTCCTACCTAGATCCTGTGAGAGGAATAGAGCAGCCAAAATAGGCCTGGATAATCACTAGATACGACAATTGAGAGAGAGCAAGTTATAGAACAGGTAAAAAGCCTTCCTGACACAAGATTGCCCTTCAAGCAACATATTCCTTCTAAGTATCTTTTCCTTACTTTTGAAGGGGAAATGCTCACTGTAGAAAGCTCGGGAAACTGATCCATCCATTTACCCATTCATTCAGTGAAAACACAGAGAGCCTTGGTGGCTTTGTTGGAGTCACAGGGATACACCAACAAATATGGCAGATAAGGTCCCTGCTTTCATGGGTCCTGCTTCCTAGTGAGGGAGACTGCTAAGTAAAAAGCATAATAGTTAAGGGCAAAATGGTCAGGGCAATGACATGGAAAATGACTGCTGGGTGGGGTGGGGAAGTGGAGACCCATCAGATGCAGTGCTCAAAAAAGGCCTCCTAGAGGAGGTGACAGTTGAGCTGAGATGTGAATAATGAGAAGGGAATTGGGAGAAGGGCACGTTAAGTGAAAGTAATACTTGCCAAGCGCTTAAAGTGGGAGAGATGTTAGCCGAGGCTAGGAACTGACCACAGCCCAGTGGGGCTGGAGTTGAATGAGCCAAGCAATGAGCCGTTGGAGATTCAGTGAGAGTAGTTGGCAAAGGCAGGACGGTGAAAGACCCTGCAGGCAGTGGGAAGGACTGGCATTTTGTTCCAGGTGCAATGAAAAGCCAAGTCGGGATTTTAGGCAAGGAACAGACATGATTCGTCCACATTTTTAAAAGATGACTTTGGGGAAAGGAGGGGGGGATAAATTAGGAGTTTGGGATTAAAATATACATTCTACTATACATAAAATAGATAACCAACAAGGACCTACTGTATAGCCCAGGGAACTACACTCCATATCTTGTAAGAACCTTTAATGGAAAAGAATATATATATATATATATATATATATATATATATATATATATATATAGTGTTGTGTCGTGTGAAACTAACACAACATTGTAAATCAACTATACTTCAATAATTTTTTTTTAAGATGACTTTGGCTGCTTTGTGAAGAATGAATAGGGAAGGGTATAAGCAAGTACCAAAAAGAAAATCAAATCTATGAATATGTTTCCAAAATCTTAATTCTAATGCAGGTACAGTTCTGTGTCTACTTTTTTCATTCCATATCATAAGGATATAACCATGTCATTAAAAGTCACATAAAATAATTTTTTAAGTGAATGCATGAAACTCTTGTCTGTGTCTTACCTTCATCTATCAATATTTCACCATTCCCCTATTGCTGGGCAGTTAACTTTCAATTTTGCGTTTTAACTATGGCAGCTACAGTTATATTTTTATTTAATCTTCAGCTGTATTTTCCACCTCATTAGGATCCATTCTTATATGTGGAATGGAACTATAGGATCAAAAGATATGAGTGTTGGATTGTTCTATTTTCTACTTGGTGAAGCTGGGAACTACAGTGCCCAGAATTCCTTTCCTTGCACACTTAGAGGTAGAGCTGGCCAAGAGAGGAGCTTGTGTGAAGTTTGGCAGCAGAAGTGAGGCAGCAACTCTGCTTCTCTTTGGAGGCCTTTGTTGTCAGAAGCGGAGCTTCCTGGTGGGCTCCAGGTTGTCCTCACTCTTCTTTTGGCATCCAGTCCTTTTCCCTGACTTCTGGCCCTGCCGATAGACAGTGGCCCTAGATTGGCTACCCAATGCCTGGCTGCGGGTCCCCAGAGTCAATGGCCTCCCGGAGACCTCCCAATGGATCCACATCCCCCTTTGCTTACCCGCAACAGTGTTTCAGATCTGCTCTACCTTGTTCACCCACCCCTGTGCTTAAGGATTGGTTAGTGTCTCTCTGACTCAAACCCCTGTCAGGGCTTTACTTCCCCAGCTTTCCCCGCAGTTGTGTAAGGTCTATTCATATCATGAATCCCATACTCTGTAACACTCATAGTTCTGCTTGCCTGACTAGTACAATATGTGAGTATTCTGATGGTTCTTGTTGCATATCGCCAGATTGCTTTCCTGAAAACTCATAACCAGGTATATACCCACCAGAAGCTTAGGAAAATGCTCATCTCATCACCTCCTCAACAGTACTGGTATTTTCAATCACTTTCAATTTTGTGGGGAAAAGTTGATATCTAGTTTTAGTTTACTTCTCTTTGATTACTAATGATGTTGACCTTTGTGTGTGTGTGAAACTTTCTGTGATACTTTGATACTTTCCCTTTTCTTTTCTACTGGGGACAGCTACCATGTTTGTAAAGATTTTTTTAAAAGTTGAGAATTAGTAGCAACTTTACTCATACTTCTCCCCTTTTGTCCATCTTTTCATTTGGCACTTCCCGTCGAAATTCCTTCAGGTTATAGATTATAGGTTGCTGTTGTTGTTGTTGGCAGTGGTGGTGGTGGTGGTGGTGTGTGTGCGTGTGTGTGTGTGTGCGCGCGCGTGTCTTTTAGTCTTATATCATAGTTCAATGTGGTCAATTTATAAATCAGTTCATAAAAGCAAATCAGAGGCTTTGGACTAAAAACAATATAAATCAAATCTGGTGGAATTATATGGGAACTCATGGAATTTGTGCAAATCTTTCCTAGAGGCCTAGGCCTAAGTTCAGTGATCAGAGTGCTAGTGTGGCAATGAGTAAATTCTACCAATGTCAGTTTTGTTTTCACTTTATTCAAGATTTAAATTCCCAGGAATGAGCTTGAAATTGACTTAGCTTGCACTGGAGTGCTGGCCCCTAGGTCCATCTGGTTGTAGAGTGAAAGGATCTGGGTGAAAGAAGATCCAAAGGCCCCTTTCTCATCCATAGTGGGAAGGAAGACGCCTGAATTTACCATTTTACCAAAAGTATTTCCAAAGCAGAGGGAGTAATTTCCCAGGGGAAACTGAAGTGTTGTTAAGAAGTACCCAGTGATTCTTGGATGTTGGGTGGCCAAAGTCCAAATATCCATAAACAACATCTAGCAGTCTCAGGTGAATTTTCACTGACATTGATTACAGAGTAAACACGTTTTAGAATCTCATATTTCTTTTTAACTACAAGTATTCTATGAGCCATCATTTATAAACATATCTTGGAAGTATATAAATGAATTTCCCTTTTAAAATTTTATAATATTATCTGAGCTTTATGGATTTCAACAGCAACTAGTAGATCAAGATTTTTGATTAGGATGTATTACATGTATTTATCATTTCATATAGGAAAGCCTTATTGCTTAAAAAACTATGCAATCCTGGAGTAGGAATTTCTAATAAGTGTGAAACCTTTTCTATGGGGACTGTTTCTTTAGAAAGATGTTTTACTAAAAAATAGAAGGGTTTAACAGATTTACAGAAAGCCCTAGCAATAACTTTCAGCATCTTTTATACATGCTTTTTAAAAAATACACATACCTTCTTTTGTGGTTATACAGTTAAAATACCAATATATATTATCAAGCAATTGTGGAGCTGACTTCTTTCCTGTTTGCTATTATGGAAATTACTCTCCCGTAAGAATAAGAAGTAAGACCCAGTTTTCTGAATTGTTGGTTAAAAGCAAGTACTCATTTGGCAGGTAAGTGAGCAGTGTAAATAGGAAAGCCACTTTGAAAACAAACTAAAACCTGAATTTATAAGCAATTTAGGACTAAAAAATAAGGAAGAAGAAAGTGCTCCCATAACATAAGGGATTAGAATCAGAATCTGAAAAGCTCTCGGAACCCAGGCAACTTCTTTCTCATTTACCTTCTCTGGTCTTTGGTCTCTGGTTTCCACTTTTCTAGACTTCTCTGACTTTTTCCATCTCTTTCTTTATAACGCCTTCTGCTGCTTCTGTACATAGTAGCCCTTTCTCACTTACTACACTGTATAAAGTATTGCCAGTGTTTATGGTCTCTGTCCCCATTAATTGTCCTCTAATATCCATTTGCCCTTTTATCTACAGTAAATCATGTTTTAGCTAGGTCCATGACTACTTATATATACACTACATTTTCAACCTTCCTTGCAGCCAGCTGTGGATTTATGACTCTCTTTTGGCCAGAAATAATAAGTAAAAATTCCAGGTCAATCTCCTTTTTTATTTTTCTGGCCACACTGCACAGTTTGTGGGATTTTAGTTCCCCAACCAGGGATGGAATCCTGGACCTTGCCAGTGAGAGTGTGGAACCCTAACCACTGGACCACCAGGGAATTCCTTAGGCCAGATTCTTAACAGGAGTGTGCATCTCCCTTTCCACCTACCCGCTGGTTGTGAGGTAAAGATGTTGAGAGACAGAGAAGCTTCCCTGTGCCCAGAGAGGAATCTGGGTCCAGGAAGCACAGCCATCCTGTGGGCCTGGGTGTCCACCTCAGGACTCCATCGTGGGAGAGAAATTTCCACCTCTTCCACTCTGGGGTCTCACTCTCACAGAGGCTTACACAGCATTCAAGATAGAATACACCCTTCAAGATGTGAACCTTTACAAGGGTGGGTGGGAGGACTTTTCTTTTTCATAGTCATCCCCAATCTTTAGAAGCACTCATATTTGGCACTCAAAAAACATTGGTTAAATGTTGTTATGAGCTGAATTGTGTGTCCTCCCAAAATTAGCATGTTGAGGTCCTAACCCTCAGGTACCACACAATGTGACTGTTTGGAGACAGAGTCTTTAAAGAGATAATTAAGGTTAAATGATGTTATTGGGGTGAGCCCTAATCCAAAATGACTGAGGGTCCTTATAAGAGGACGTTTGGACACAGGCACAGGGGAAAGACCATATAAAGACATAGGGAGAAAGCAGCCATCTACACCATCTACAAGTCAAGGAGAAAAGCCTCAGAAGAAACCAACCCCACTGAACCTTGATCTCAGACTTCTAGCCTCCAGAACTGTGAGAAAATAAATTGTTGTTTAAGCCACCCAGTCTGTGGTTCTTTGTTATGGCAGCCCAGCCAATTAATACAAATGTTTAAATGATAGGTAGGTTTTTATAAAAGTTTTGTTTTGTTTTTGATAAAAGAAGGCCTGGGGATTAATCAAGGTTAGAAAAAAATGGGTAAATAGAAAATGATTTTTCTTCTTTTACTCAAGGACAACTTCAGTGTGTGCTAGAATCATTTAAATATAAAGTAAAAAGAGACCATTAAAACTGAAAGGTAATGTTCAATATTTTCAAGTTTGCTGATGATTTGAGCCACTATGGACTTAGCAATTGATTAGAAATCTAATTACTGCTGAGAAATTCAGAGGAAAGGTCTTTCTTTATTTTAAAATCACCAGGAACATTGCAAACTGCTCCACTTACACTATCAACAGTAAAAATGACTGCTCTAAATAGAACTTTCTTATGTAGCAGAAAAGCAAATTCTTATTCAAGTGACAGTAATCGCAGAATTTCAAGATGTGCTCAGACCAAAAATAGTTACTCTTAAGATTTCCTTTAATGAGCTAAAAATCCATGACTACACTCAAGTTAGAAGACAAACTTTTATAAAGTATGTGTTTGTCAAGATCTTTCATTTAAAGTAGTAAAAACCTAAATAGTAAACAAAAAACTTATTTTACTGGAAAGTTACAAGGAGTCTCTCAGAACCAATAGGCAGAAACCGAAGGAGGCCTCAGGTGTGAGTGGAACCAGGAACTGGAAAGTCGTCAAGATCCTTGGCCATCACTCCTACTTTGTGTGTGTGTCTCTTTCTCTGGGCCCTCCTTGTCCCTCATCTCTGTTTGTTTATTCAGCTTTATGCCCACTCCTATCCCCTTCCTTCTCACGTGCTCTCTGTGGCCAAAGGTGAAAGTGGCAGTGGTGAGGCAAGTTATACAATAGAGCAGACATACCTTCCATCTACAGGAGCAGGGAAGCTGTTTCTTGGAGAACTGGGGATGAGTTGCGCTTGAGCTAATACTCTCAAAAGTTTATGTTATCATATTCACTTTAAAAATCCACTTGTATGACTTCTCATCCTTGACATTTTTCTTGATTAGAAAAATCACACACTTTTGGTAGCTGAATATAAATACTTTAAAAAAATTTGCATTATTGTCTTCCTAATTTTTTCTAATGCATTGTGACTTGAAACAAAATGAAAATGATCTGGGCATTCTAAAAGATCTTGATTACAAATTAAGAATTTTATCTTAAATCAAATAAGAGATTCAACTGAAGAAAAATGAACTTAGCTTTCATTTCTGTTAACATATAACAAGAACAGAAGGTGGGAGAAGGCAGTCTACATTTATAGTGCCTATAGGCAAAACATGGGGAAAATACTATGTTTTGAAAAAAAAAAGTGAAGTCCTATTTAGATGTCACTGAGGAGTCTATATTTAGAAATTTTTCTCAAGGCAATTTCAATTGTATTTATGAGATTTTTTTTAAATCATCTCATTGTATGTTTTAAGTGCCTTTTTATGTAATACTAAGTGTTTACTCCTAGACAGTTTCAAGAGTTTAAAAGACTGAGTGGCACTGTATTTTTATAACCTCATTGAGAAGACTAATGAAATGTCATACGGATTTGTCTACTTTTTTTATGCTTCAAACAACAAAGACATTTTACCTTAAAAAAAAATCACACACTTCATTAGGGCATGATTTTAGAGGGAACATAGGGCTAAGTAAATTGAAGTTGATAAAGCTCTCTTCTCATGTAGTGTTCCATATGACCTTAAGAAGTTAACTTCTGGGGTTTAGAGTCTCTGCTAGGGGACCAGAACTCTGAGCTGAATCTTTATTAATTGGTACTAAAATCAGACAGGCCATTGGAGATGGGGAATGAGAAACAAACCTCTCTGTACACATATATACATCTTACATTTTGAATAAAGGCTGTTAATAAACAGAAGAACCAGTTTTCAAAGTAGGAGTGTTTCCTTCCCACATGTTCAGCCTGCCCTTACTGAAGAAGCTGATGATGAAGAGTTGATGCTTTCACAAATACAGAGTTCATTAAATTCTTTGAGTCTTTCCCTGACATTTATCACATCGTAGCATATTTTCAATTGGCCCAACCGTTGGGTGTTGTAAATTTAGCAATAATTTCATGAGTGGATTATTGTTGGGCAGTTTATAGCTCCTTACCCTTGGAAACTAGGAGGATGCAGGTAGGAGGCAGGTTGGTACCCAGGCAAAATGGGGCTGACAAAGAAGAGAATTTACACTGACATAGATCCCTTCCCTACCAGGGTGCAGAGGAGGGAGATGGGGGAGCTCTCATTTGCAGAGATTGGTTAGATCAAGGTTAATCCAAAGGCTTAGGAAGCAGAGCAGCCCAGACATGAGTCATTTGCACAATACCATCAAGAAGCTTACCAGACATGATTCTTTCAGTCGGCAAGTGATAGAAACCTCGCCCCAAACTGGCTTGAACAAACCCTAAATGAATTAGCTCATAAAAATGGACAGTCCCAGGAGAGTGTTGGCTATAGGTGTGGCTTATGTGGAAACTTACATGATATAACCATAACCCAGTTCTCTCCATCTCTTGGTTTGTCTTGGTTCTTCTCTGAAGTGTTAGATTTATTCTAAGACAGCTCCCACCCTCACGGTTGTGAGATAGTTGCCTGAAGCAGTGCCATCCTTCGATCCAGGTAAAAGTGACCTCCCATGGACCCTGTACTACAGGGAGTTCTTCTAGGCTCTCCTTCAGCCATGCCCCTCTCCATGGGGCAAAGAGCCTCAGGAGCTAAAGGCACATACTCCCCCGGAACCTTCTCACATCCCTCTAGATCACACTCTGGGTACCATAGACCCAAGTATTCCCTGCCAAAAATCTCAAAGCTAGTTCTCAGCCCTCAGTGAACCTCTCCCTTTAGTCCCTCCCCCTGAAGGTGAACTAAACTGACAATCTGCATACCTTTGGGCCCAAGAGTGAGCTGTTTGCAGATGACATGTATGAAACTGAGATGAGCAGGCTGGGATGTTCATACACGTCTTATGCGTCCCCTTCTGGCAAAGTACTGAGGCCGAAGTGAGAAGAGAAGGAGTTGGGGCAAAGTGTGTGTGATCTTTTCATCCAGCCATGTTCTAGAACAGAAGTCTGAAGAGTCCAGAATTTGAACGTTGCTTTCCAGGTCATTATGAAAGTATATTTATCCAGGTAAGGGAAAAGAACAATTTGTATATAACATTGTGTTGGATATTATAATTTTTACATATTTAAGCATATGGTTCTATGTCTAGAACATAGGCCTCTGTTTGTTACAGAATCAAATATTGGAGTCAAATCTGTTTAGGTTACTACCCTATAGGTTTAAATTTAACCAAAGAAGAGGGAAAAACTATCCTACAACTTCCAGAGGAAGTCCCTACATTTTCTCTGCTAGGATCATTTTAGGTCACATTCCCACCTCTGAACCAATCATTGTGGGAATAGGATATTTTGGGTCCCAAACTCCATCCCTAGGGCTTAGAACAAAGGCCCACCCAGTCCACTTGAACTAAAATGGGGGAAGGCTGAATCCCAAGCAAAAGTTGGAACTGTCGCTAGAAGGAGGAATGGGTGTTTAAGCTCGAAGGTCAGCCATGGTGCTGGGAAATTTTATCTGGTTCTAAGCTGTAAGATATTGATGGCTTGTTTTACAGGATGACCTGGCAGAAATGGGTTGATCCTAGGAGGAGGGCCATCACTATTAGGTAAGGAAGGTGAGAGGTAGACCCCGTATCCACGGACAAGCGGGAAAGGGAGAAAGAAAGCTCTAGATCAGGAGTGCCCAGGTATCCAAGGCACACCAGAGACTCTAGGTTTGTCGGAACAGCCCAGGGATCCAGATCTGGTACAATGAGTTAATTCTGAAAAGTTTGCAGATAGTCTGAGGAACCTATGATTGGACAGAAATCAGTGAAACTGTGCCTGTGAGTAGAGGGCAGCTGTGGAAAAAACAAAGGAAAGGAGATGAGACAAGGGAATGAAACCAGGCGGGCTTTCCCTAACATTACTTCCAGAGAGAAAATTGTGCAAAGAAAAGCTGGTCTTTTGAGGGTGAAATTTGCAATGTTAGAACCATTATGACCAAAACAGAGTTTGTACACTTTTTAAAAAAGTGTTAGATGAGAATATTATTAGTTTTAAGATCCCTAAATCATGTTTATGTTTGCTCTGCCATAATTCATAAAATTCTAAGCCCTTTATAAACAGGTGGTTTTTATTAATAGTCAAATATATTCAATTTAGTTTCATTACGTAGGTTGGGAGCTAAAGTACAACTTAATTTAAGCCACAAATTGCAGGGTTTTCTCCCAGCCCCCTCCCTATCACTTGCTTTCTTTGTCCAGGGTTTCTGAGGATGTTTCCATTTCTACTGGCTTAATTTTCTGGTTATAACATTTTAAATGTTGCATGAAACAAAAGCATAGTACCTCGCATATTACTAATGCCCTAATTCATATCATATTGACTCACAGAAATTTGAATCTAGAAAAATATTTGGAGAGCTCTCTTATCCATCTTTTCTTAACAGAGGAGAACTCTCTTTCAGATGGTGGTTAACTGCCTTATGTAGGCATTTCAAATGCAGGTACTAGATAATGGGAACATCCCAAGATACCTGAAAATCATTGCTTCTTTGTCTACATATAAGACTGGCTTTAGATGGATTAAGACTAAAAAACTTCCCTTTCTATCAATAACTGAGAAACATTAACAGTTGTTTTTGAAAATAGAAAAAATTCCATTGGGGAAAATGTTTACTTCTCAGGAACTCTCAAGAGTGGGACAAAGCCGTGGAGATCAGTTAGCTTAAAACCTCATTTGATGTAAGAATCCTTTTTCCTTTTTTTATTGCCTTGAAAATAAATAAATTATTGCAAGGTCAGGCAATTCTGAAACATCATTAACAAAGAGAAAATGGCTTTGAAACATTGGATGTAAGTTAACAGCTAGTAGCAGCAACACGACAGAAAGCAAAAGAGAGAGACTAGTCCTGGAATGTTGGGAGTCTCAGTCTAGTTTCTGCTATTCGGCTCTTACTCGAGTCTCTTACCAATTACTTCTCACGTTATATCAACACTAGGCACATATTAGCTGTTGATATTTGAAATGCCTGGAAATCTTTTAATAGCTTGGCCCTAGCAAACTTTTAAAACTTGTGTTCTTACAAATTACATTGAAAATCATATTAGAGCTTACTGATGTTTTCATTCTCCAGGTTGTATATTTTCACCAGCAAGAAGTGCTCAGTGCCATGGTTTGTGGATTGCAAGAAGCTGTTGATAGAGCTAAGGGGTCCCAGATGGATCAAATCAAAACCTCATCTTCCTCATTTTATAGTTGAGGAAACTGAGGCCCAGATCACTTGGCTGGTTGGTAGCAACCCCAAGGACGGATAATTAGTGGCTCAATGACATCACTGAGGACCTAGGTTCTTTCCAGTTTTCAGTTCTCCCTCCTTCAAGGTATCAACTTTTTCCACGTGCTTATCTCATGATAGGAAAGTAGCTGAAGCAGCTCTGGCAATCACATCTAGTTATAATATTACCCAACTGAAGATGAGGAAGGTGTCCTTAAGAGTAAGAAAGCCTTTCCTAGAGGCTTCGGGCAGATTTCTCATTTCTGATTGGTCAGAATTGAGTCATGTGTCCTTTTTAAAACAATAGCAAGTAAAATAAGAATGCCATAAAGCAATTAGGATTTACTTTCTGGGGCTGAAAAGGGGCCAGCCTCTTACAAGTATGTGGCCACATGGAGAAGGGTGGCTATTTGAACAAAACCAGGGTCATGGTTTTAGCACATGTGTGTAGAGAAACAGATATTGAGTAGGTAACCAATAAAATCTTCTACAATTAGGAGCCCAAAGCTTCAAGTAACAGCTGAAGACCACTGGAAATGATTTATTTTAGAACCTACAGAGCATTTCTCTGCTGTCTCTTGCTCTACTGCACCTAAATTTTTCCTCTTCTTCCCTGTCTGCCTTACCACCTTCTCCTTCCCTATCCTTTCCCTGAACTGGCTATGAACTAAGATTAGTCTACACCACTTTGAGGGCCTGCTTTATGCAAAGCATCATACTTATATAACAATCTTTGGGGAGTGTTTATTAAAATCCTATAAGCCATATTCCTTGTCACTTTAATTATTTTATAATAATTTCTAAAGTAAATTGGTATTTAATATTGAAGACTTGTTTCTTTTCCTTGTTTTTTTTTTAAACTCTGGTAATCAAAGATCTTCCAAGAGAAAAGATTTACACTGAGTTGCTGTCACCAAAGTACATAAAAATCCACATCAATGCATGGAGTTTTTTCTTAAGTGTTACTGTATCTCAAAAGGCTGATGAATATATTATTTTCTCTACTGGTCATTTCATTCTATGATTGGAATTACATTCTCCACTAGTGGGAGGTCTTTTGTTTCCTTAAAATCCTTTTTTATTACAGTTCCTTTCCCCGAAAACCATTTTGGTACCATTGTACTAACTGACAGGGGGTCAGTTGCTTTGTATTCCAAAATTTGCTATAAATATTGAATATTATTCTTCAGCTCTGAAGGAATCTAATGTAAATCATCATGAATTATGATATAAATGTATCAGGGATGACTATAAAGGAATAAGGCATAACAAACCTTCATTAAAGACAAACCAGTTCTTTCACTGGGCTGAAAAGCACAGGAAAGCACCTAGATTTTTCAGGAAGGAAAAACCTAGCTGAAGTCTCCACTGAAATATTTACTATTTTTGTGGCTTTTTGCAAGTTGTTTCTAAATCTTAGTTTTATTTTCTCTAAAGTAGAAAAAATAAAAATACAAAGAATAGGGTCAGTCTATAATTTATTGTTCAACTGGGACACTTTCTGCATGTCGCCCTCAGGAATTCTTTCAGGTCCTTTTTGGGGGGAAGTTTTGGTTGAAGTGTAATATATACACAGAAAAGTGTGTGTATCATAAGTGGATTTTCAAAAAGTGAATAAATCTATGAAACCAATAACCAGATTAAAAATTTATAAAATCAGTATCCGGACTAAGAAATAGAATATTACCAACATTCAAACTGAAATATTTCTGAGAGTGAAAGGTGGCACTTTTTTTTAAACAGCCAATTGAGGTATATCGATATATGATAAACTATGCATATTTACATTTATGGTTTGTGCTCGCTTCAGCAGCACATGTACTAAAATTGGAATGATACAGAGAAGATTAGCATGGCCCCTGCACAAGGATGACACACAAATCTGTGAAGTGTTCTATATTTAAAAAATAACAATGACAAAAATAAATTTACAGTTTGATGAGTTTTGGCATATACCTGTGAAACTATTGCCACAGTCTAGATAATAAAAATAGTCACCATCTCAAAAAGTTTCCTCTTTGTAACCTCTTCTTTCACCCCCACCGTCCCTATCATCAGGCAACCATGGATCTGGTTTCTGTCACATATGCATTTTATAGAATTTTATGTAAATAGAATCATACACTATGTCCTTTTTTATTTGAGTTTTTTCACATAGAGATTCTTAGAGACTGCATGCATCAAAAAATTCTTCCTATGGATTTTTGAGTAATAGTCCATTGTGTGGCTATAGTATAATTGTTTATCCATTCTTCTGTTGTTGGACATTTGGGTTTCCAGTTTGGAGTTATTCCAAATAGGGCTGCTATGAACATTCATGTAAATGTTTTGGTATGGACAAATGTATTCATTTTTCTTATGTAAACATCTAGGTGTGGAATGGCTGGGTGGCATGTAGGGTGCATTTAAGTTTTTAAGAAACTCTTAAGTATTTTCCAAAGTGGTTGCACTATTTAACATTCTTTACAGCAATGTATTAAAATTATAGTTTCTCTGCATGCTCAAGAGCAATTGGTATGGTCAATGTTTATAATTTTAGCCATTCTAGTGAGTGTGTAGTGGTATCTCATTTTGGTTTTAATTTACATTTTCCTAATAACTAATGATGGAGAACATGTCTTCATGTGCTTATCTGAGGGGGCCCTATTTCTGATTACACTAAGACAACAGGCATAAAGTAGGACTGTCCTGGGCAAACTAAGACATATGGTAGCCGAAACAAAGACAAATGAAGGTTTGAGTTGTGGATGTTGAAACATCCTTGCACCCGTGGAATAAATCCCACTTGAACATGGTGTATGTGATACACCACATTTACAAAATGAATTTAAAAATCATACAATCATCTCAATATATGCAGAAAAAGCATTTGACAAAATTCATCATCCATTTATGATTAAAAACTCTCAACAAACTGCGTATAGAGGAAAGATATCTAAACAGAATGAAAACCATGTATGACAAGCCCACAGCTAAAATGCTCAGTGTTGACAAACTGAAAGATTTTCTACTAAGATCAGAAAAAAGAAAAGGATGCCACTTTTATTCAACATAGCACTAGAAGTCCTAGCCACAGCAATTAGTCAAGAAAAAGAAATAAAAGACATCCAAATCAAAAATAGGTAAAACTGTCTCTATTTGCAGATGACATGATGTTACATAAAGAAAACTCTAAAGACTACCAAAAAGTGTTAGAACTAATAAATGCATTCAGTAAAGTTGCAGGATACAAAATCCATATAAAAAAACAGCTACATTTTTATACAATAATAACAAACTATTAGAAAGGGAAATTGAGAAAATAATTCCATTTGCAGTTGCATCAAAAACAGTGAAATATCTAGGAATAAATTTAACAATGGAGGTGAAAGACCTATACACTGAAAACTGTAAGACATTGATGCAAGAAACTTAAGAAGACACAAATAAGTGGAAACAAATTTTGTAGTCATTGACTGGGAGAATTAATAGTTTTAAAATGTTCATACTACCCACAACAATCTACAGATTCAATACAACCCCTGTCAAAATTCCAATGACATTTTTCACAGAAGTAGAACAATCTTAAAATTTATATGAAACCACAAAAGACCCTGAATAGTTAAAGCTATCTTGAGAAAGAAAACAAAGCTGGAGGCACCACACACCCTGACTTCAAATTATTTTACAAAGCTATAGTAGTCAAAACCGTATGGCACTGGCATAAAAACAGACACATACACAAATGAAACAGAATAGAGAGCCCAGAAATCAACCCCTGCACATATGGTGAATTAATTTATGACAAAGAAGCCAAGAATATACAATGGGGAAAGGATAGTCCCTTCAATAAGTGGCATTGGGAAAACTGGACAGTCACATGCAAAAGAATGAAACTGGACCCCTATCTCACAGCATATGCAAAAATCAACTCAAAATGGATTAAAAACATAAATGTAAGTCTTGAATCATAAAAATTCTAGAAGAAAATATAGGCAGTAAGCTCTTTGACATCAGTCTTGGCAATGATTTTTTGGATTTGACACCAAAACAAAGACAACAAAAGCAAAATTAAACAAGTGACACTACATCAAAATTAAAAGCTTCTGCACAGGAAAAGAAACCATCAATAAAATGAAAAGGCAATCTATGGAGTGGGAGGAAATATTTGCAAATCATAGATCTGATAAGGGGTTAGTACTCAAAAAATATAAAGAACTCATACAACTCAATAGCAAAAAAAAAAAAAACAAAAAAAAATTGTAGCTATGTGAAGTGATGGAGGTGTTAGCTAATGCTATGTGGTCATCATCTTGCCATACATATATGAGTGTGTGTGTGTGTCAAAAATTATCCGCACTCTGGCTGTAGAATTTATTTTAATTAACTCTTAGAAAAGACAAAGACAACATTTTTTGACATAATCTCTTTGCTTTTCAATACACTTTGTCCATCTGTCAACAAGCTTTCATATTCCCTCATTAAAAAGTGTTTTAGGCTGAGCTTTGAGCCACAAATGCACTGCCGTCTTCACTTCTTCACCAGAAGTGAATCTTCATTCTCATAGGGCTGCTTTCAGGGGAACAAACAGGTGAAAGTCCAATGAAGCAAGATCAGGGCTATAGGGAGTTTGCTTTAATACCTCTAAATGAAGTTTTTGCAGAGTGTTGACAGCATAGGCAGAAGTGTGCAGACATGCACCCCCTTAGACCACAAAAAAACGAATCACTGCACGCTGCTCTTCTTTTGTGCAAATCAAAAGGGGGCGACCCATTTTTGCTCGCACCACAGTTACAAATGAACTGATGTAACACATTCACACCTGCACAGCAGTGACTTGGGGATACAGTAGCCTTGAACGGAAAGCACTGATAAGACAGTGAGGCCAACAGAAGTTTTAATATAACCGGAGTGCAGATAATTTTTGACTCATCCTCGTATATATAGCAAATAATCATATTGTGTATTTAAAACAATGTTATATGTCAATTAAATTTCAATAAAACTGGTGGGGGAGAAGAATGAAGGAGACAAAGGGAGAGCGATATGGGGAAAGAAGGAAAAAAGCCCTTCATTGGGTTATAGGTCATGACAATGTTTTGTTAACATAAAGTTACATAAAATTTTATTCTAGGTATTATGTAAGCTAATAATAATAATTCAAGTTGATTTTCTTCCTGAAGAAAAAATATGGTAAAAGTTACGTTCTTGATTAAGGGATCTGAGGTTCAAAATTTTTATAAAAGTTAGCAAAATGCTATGTTTGAAATTTACACACACACACACACACACACACACACACACAGTATATATCAAATGGTATAGATAGTATATATGAAATAGTATAATATAGTAACTATGTCATAACACTGTACCTAAAATGGCTCAATTTCATAGAACATTGTAAATGATTCTTCCTCCTAAAACAATTCTAGTCTTTCTTTCTCCCTTAGTGCAACAAATTCTGAGGGCTCTTTTGGAGAAAGTTTGCCAGTCATCTTTCAGACAATTGGAGAGAATGAAAAAGACACTTGATTATGCATTTTGAATGATCACTGTTTTGTTTTTCTGCCTTCTTCTTGTAAAGAACAAAACAAAACAAATACTGGTTTTTTAAAAAATCATCTTTCCCTTTCTTGTTTTAATTGAGGCATAGTTGTTTTACAGTGTTGTGTTAGTTTCAGGTGTACAGCAAAGTGATTTAGTTATACACACATACACACACATATCTATTCTTTTTCAGATCCTTTTCCATTATAGGTTATAATAAGATACTGAATGTAGTTCCCAGTGCTATACAGTAGGTCCTTACTGTTTATCTATTTTATTATATATAGTAGTGTGTATCTGTTTTAAAAAGTTTGATTTAACTTGCACTTCTCAACATAAAAGTTGATACAAGATTAGAAAAAAAAACAAACACTCCAGTTGTGAAAAGACTGAGACTAGCTACAGTCCTTACTTGTTGTGTTTGTTTTTTTATGAAAATCTTGGAAGAATTTTCAAGTAAGAAAAATCAAGTCAATAAGAATTTGGAATTTAAAAAGGGAGTTATATGAAACAAAACATCTTTATTATGGGCTAAAATATACATAAAATTAGAAAAAAATATTGGCAATTGCTGATGTTTATGTATACTTGACCGATTTTTTTCTATTGTAATCTTTTCAAATGAAGCAACCTATTTCTATGGGCTAGAGCATGAAGTTCATGCAAGAGAACATGAAAACATCCTATCAGCTAGAATCTGTATCAACAGTAAATGATGTCCAGGGGTATTATGTCATATTGTTATATGCAGTGTCATTATTGCAATTATTCTGAATAATCTATAATGCTTTATACAGAGTACAGTCTCAAATGTTGTTAGGATTAAACACTGGACACAAAACTATTCCAAAAAATGGAGCCTGTTTCCCTAAGGTTTTAGTATTTGATTTCCAGATGACTAGAAGACTGACTTTAGTCTAATCTTACGTGATTTGGGATTTTCACCGTGATGAACAAAGTAAACATTTGAGCTGGAAATCAGTGGAAGTCTTTGAACCAACTAAAAGGGTAATAAGAAGCATACCTATCTTAACTGTAAAACCAAGCATGGGTTTTTCTGGTTTACTGTTGTACAGTTGAAAAAGCATTTTCCTCCAGAATTGTTCAGTTTCACTGACAGGGATGTCCTTTCTAGCACAATAACCTCTTTCTTGCAGGATTTTAGACAAATTTAAAGAAAATTTTTGAGCTATTATCTCACAGAGAAGCAGCTTTTTTATGAGACAAAGGCTGTATCTTTCCAAGCCTGCCTCCACATCTTAAACCCATAATGATCTTGGACAATTCATTTTGCTGTGGATGGTTTGTTTAAATTCCTTATCTAACTCAAAAGATCAATTTAGAAAATGAGAAAAACACCATTTTCTTGAATGAATTTGTCACGATCACAAATACTTTAGGGTCAGAACTGAAATTAGGACTAGGTCTCCTAAATCTAAAACTTGATCTCCTCTTCCAAGCATACCACTCAACCTCATGAGGTAAGACATAGAGAAACTTGGAAAATTAGTATGAAATTTCAGTTAGCAGCTTATATTAAATTGATCATTTTTGATCCCTCTACAGATTGTATCTTCCTAAGGTGAAAACCTCCCAAAGTTCTGATGAGAATGGAGACTCTCTTTCTGAACCTAGTCTCCTTTCCTCTTTTCTAAATGGACTTTGCTTCTTCTGTTCAAAGCTGACATTTCCTGGAGCCATCTTGATTCAGCACTATCTATGCAACTCAAAGTGTTTTCAGGAACTCAGCTAAGCTAAGATGTGGGAGTTCTCTAGTGGTCCAGTGGTTAGGACTTGGGCTTTCACTGTCGTGGACCCGGGGTTTGATCCCTGGTAAGAGAACTAAGATCCTTCAAGCCCTGCAGCATGGCCTAAATAAATAAATAAATAAATAAATAAATAAATAAATAAATAAAACCCCACAAAGCTAAGATGTCTTCCCAGTAAGAATCAAACAGGATTGTACAAGGTGGAGAATAAGGCTTTTGTCCAGACTGATGCCAGGTGAGTTAAAGAGCTGTAAGAAGAATTAATCAGATTCAGTTTTGATTTATATGCTGTTTACTTTAAATCCCAATATGGATATGAGCTCAGAAGTAGAAATGAAGATCACATAGAACCTCCGTTTTTCATGGGCTGCCAGTACTTTCAAATGTTTCCATTCTTTCAGAACAGTCACCATGGAAAATTCAAAGCTTTTTTCAACAACTGCTAAAATTGTTTTGAATTTTTCTTTTCAAATTGCTATCCTATCATAATCCATTTGGCCCCTCCCTTTTCTCCCTGCCTTTTCATTTTTCCTCTCCCAAACACGCAAGTTCTTTATAGCGTATCCCTGACTTGGACCAAAAATGGATTATCTGAAACAATCAGTTACCTGTTCTCATCACACATGGCTCTGAATACCTGTCTGCTATTTCAAAAACAAATTCTTTGTTCCCATCTCTCAACCATCCTTAAAAACAGATGACCTGCCACCACTGAAGATGTATTTTATATGTTATGCAGGTTTTTAAAGACATTTCACAGGAAGAGGTCCACAGACATTTTAAGTAAAATCAGCAGCAGTGAAGTAAGTGAATCATTTCAAATAGTGAGTATTCTCAAGGGAGAAAATTAATTTTGGTACTTAATTTTAGTGTTTGTTAAAAAATGAGTCAGATTAAATTATAGCTATACTTCATGTACACACACGTGTGTGTGTGTGTACATAATCTTGAATTCTCTTGTGTATTTTTAAAAGGAAAGTTAAAAATGAAAGAAAGCAAAAGAAGAAAAATCATCATGTAAAATGGTATGGGAGGGAACACCTGCTAGGAAAACATAAATGTAAAAAAGATCTGACAGGCCTCCTTCATAATTTCACCCAGTAAAGCAGTAATATTTAGAAATAAAAATGTTGTGGAAAAGCAGTAACATTTCAATATTTTAACACATTTAAAGGCTCTGGTTCCATCGTCAACTTGTCAGGAATCTAAAAACCTTTAAGAAAACCTTCTGTTTTTTCCAATAATCAATTTCAATATGCATTTGACTCCATTATTTTGCTTGTTTTATTTGAATTAGTGAACTTTTAGGAATAAGTTTTAACTTTATAAACCTTAAATTTTGTCTTACTGATATACTTGTAAAGACTGCATTTACATTTTATCTAGGTGTTTCATTTTGCAACATACTACTGAAAATCCAGTAATCATAAATTCACAACCTTTTGCTCCTGAAGCACATACGCAGGGTCTCTTTAATAATTCAAAGAGCTTTCTATAATGATGAAGTCATACTGATGAATTTGATAGGAAAATTCTAATACTATTAAATATAAATAATTCACTGTATAAACCAGGCATAACAGAGTAAGAAAAATAAATTCTAGGTGCTCAAAATATTTTGCTTTTTCTTACACCAATGCATATTTCTTAAATCGTAGAGACAGTTCTCCTCTCTTTTGTTGAAGTACATGACAGCTATTCATATACTGGAGCAGGTGCAAGAGATAAATGCTTTCCTATTAAAGTCAAGAATGTCAGCATTCTGTGTGCAGTGATGGGCAGACCTCCATCATTTTTGCCTAAGATGTCTCCTGGGAAAGCTATCACCAGACCATTACTACACTATCAACTTACTCTCATCTCAAATTATTATTCTTCAAACACAGCCAGCTGAGTTGCACTTTACTTTTTTAGATTCCCGAATAGGTGATGAAAGGAAAATGTCAAACAGAGCACAGAGAACAAGGTTATTCATAATTTCACTTAACACCAAACAATTCCAAAATCATTAGTCCTTTAAATATAGTATTGTTCATTTTGGAATTATGTTGATAATTATTCAATCTGACTATATAAAATAAGAGATGGAGAAAAAAGTTTAAAAAATAGTAAATAATTTTTGTAAATACAGAATTATGGCGAATTCTAAAATGAATTAATTAAGACCAATAATGAGGAAATTAACAGAAAAATTCTATTAAAATAAAATAAGATAAATTAAATATGGCTTAATACTTTATTATTTGCTTTGGTATTTATTTATAGAAGCCCTCTTTTGGATGATTGAAAATGAAGAGCCATCCAATATACATAATTAAAAGATGTATATAATTAAAAGATGACATAATTATATATATATAATTAAAAGATGATTTTTTTTTTCACAATTTAGTACAGCTGACATGACATACGGAAGAAAACACCATCTATACTGAATTGTTTTGAACTAAGAAACTAAATTGGAATTTATCTTTGTGAAATTAGAAAAAAAAGAAACTCCCCCCCAAATATTAATTAATGAGATTTTGAAAAACTTGTGAAAATTAGCAATTAACACAAAATGAATATTTTTTAACATTCTGAAAGTTAGCATGCTATTGAGATATGAATCCCTCTAATAAAAAGATATATTTAAATCTGGCAATGGTAATTTTATAAACAGTCAATATATGTTATATATGCATATGTTATGTGATATGTATATATTATATATGCATACGTAACAGCGGAATAATATTCAGTCATGAGAAAGAAGGAAATCCTGCTGTCTGTGACAACATGGCTGAACTTGGAAGATATTATGCTACATAAAATAAGCCGGACAAAGACAAATACTGCATTGTATTGCCTCACTTATATGTGGAATCTTAAAAAAAAAAAAAGGTGACTGCATTTAATAATACTGTATTTTACACTTGAAACTTGTAGTCTTAAGCATTCCCATCACACACGCATGCACACACACGCACACACATGTCATTATGTGAGGTGATGAATTATGAATTATCTTGATTATGGTAATCATTTCACAATATACATGCATATCAATCATCACGCTGTACTCTTTTATGTATGTAAATTTTTTTTTTTTGGACACACCAAGTGGCTTATGGGTTATTAGTTCCCCAAATAGGGATTAAACATCGAGCCCATGGCAGTGAAAGCCCGAGTCCTAACCACTGGACAGCCAGGGAATTCCCTATATGTGTAATTTTATTTGTCAGTTATACCTCAGTAAAGCTGGGTTGAAGGGAATAAAGTGAGGACAAACATCAGGAAACAAGCTAACGTGAAAAGAAAGAGACAGACAGGAGCAAGCTTAGGCTTATTACTTCATGGGAAAAAACGCAGGAAGTTCTCAGATTTTGGTGGAACAAAAGAGATTACTTACAAAGTCAAATTTTCTGCTCAGCATAGAAATCAATCTCTGATTCAGTGTAAGATGTCTTGCTGGAGTTACAGCCACCTCAACTTAAAGAAAGTTGGTTTTTGCTAGCTCAGGTTATTTCAGCCTTGATAGCTTGGGGGAACACTTCTAAATATATACAGAATCAAGTTTTATTCGCCCCACTATTTTCTTCAAAATTTTTGGTATCACATCCCCCATCTCCAGTTTAACTGAAGCCATATCAAAGCACTACAACTAACAAAAATATCAAAGATAAGTTTATGTCTTCTTTTTCCAAATTTTGCCTAACAGGTAGAGGTTTCACAAAAAAAAAGTTGGTGAAACCCACTTATTAATGAATATATCAGACCATTACTGAATTTTAATGAAGAAACTATTTGGTATTGAAACAAGCCTGGCATAATTTTGCTCTATTAAAAAAATCCTCTAGTATTTTTCTTACATTGCTGAGTCATTACCTCTTTTATTTGAAACTATCTATAGCGTTAAAAATATATTATCATTGATGTATATTCATCAACACGATTTCATCAACACAGACTCTAATGACATCGATTATTACCTAAAATTTACTACTGTAGGGAAGATTTTGAATAGTGGAGCGTTTCTGTAATAATAAATGTAAACAAGATTAGAGTATTTACCTATTGTCTGGTCATACTGAAGAGAAAACAGCAATGTCAGACATAATCATAGAGTGTAGCCTCTAATCCTTCTGCCACATATAAATTTATATGTCAGGTGCTGGCACATTCTGTATTTATGCTACTTTATGTTCAAAGGGAAGAATATTAAGATTGTAAAGCTAGCTCGGAAGGAGATTATTCAAAAGTTTTTAAAAAATCTTTTAAACTAACCATAAAATCTTGTTTCAAGAGCTTTTTCAACCCTTATAATCTCAAGTTACTGCACAAGTCGCAAGGTAAAAGTAATGAAATACTCTACAAAAATGTTCAATAGAATTTAAAATTTTAACTTAAGGGAATTTGGAAGTTCAGTCATTCTCAAAGAGGCTGTAAGGATGATTAAAATCCTGAAGGAAGCCTGAAAGAAAAAGGACACAGTCATTATTGGAAATGTAATACAATGTTAACTCTCAGGTTTCACGTTTAGACTAGAAAGCTTAAATTCAAGGCCATTACACCAATCTTTATGGAAATGTAATGATCTCTGACTCATGGTCCTTCCCTTGAAAAGCTGTGCATGGGTAACAGTGATTATCAACTCAAATTAGTCACACACACTGGGGTAAATTGAAAATGAAAAGCTTCTTCAATTACTCAAACTAACATAAATGATTTATTTCCTTCCTCTGACATAAAAGGAAAAGAGTTGAATGTTCGTGAAGGATAGCATTTACCCACCCTGCACTAAGGTCAGAGAGCTCCCTCAGCACAAATATTCCCAGAAAAGGTTCAACTTGGCAGAAAAGAAACCATCTATTCCAAAAGGTCACCATGTCAGCTCAACTTTTCATCTGCTGTGAGAAAAATCCTGTCGAAGTCCATTACTGTAAGGCGGCAGCTGTTCTGTAGAAGGATAGCCTCCTAAAGAGAATAGGTTCTCACATGCCCCAGTGCAACTCCTGTATGTCACAGACTACTTCTCGTCTCCTCTAACACCATTCTTCCTCACAGCCCCATGGCTTTGCTCTTCCATCTCAAATGCCTACTCCCAAATATGTCTCTACATTTTACATAGTCTTAAACCCAGCTGAAAATCCAACCCTCTCAGTCAAGTCTAACACAACCCAGACTCTCTTTAACAGCCTAAAATTCCGTGCGTAATCTGATCCCTGCCTCCCTCTCCAGCTCAACCCTTGCTCACTCCAGCCACACTGAACTTCAGTTTCTCCAACACCCCAAGCTCCGGCTCGCCTTGGAGCCTCCACCTGGTATGTTCCTTTCCCCCACTCTGCTCCTGGTTAACTTATCATATTTGGGTCTTTGCTTAAACGCCACTCCCTCAATGACTTTGCTATTTATCTCAAGTATGTTCCCCACCTTTATCTCCTCCAGTTTCAGTCCTTTTGTTTCTTTCCAGCAGTGTCACAATTTTTAAATTAATTTCCTTTGCTCCTCACTTCTTTTGTATTTACACTGGGATCATTGTCTTTTTTCCCCAGCTTTATCAAGATATAATTGACATATAAAATTGTGTAAGTTTAAGGCATACAATGTGCTGATTTGATACACATATATTGCAAAACAATGACCACCACAGCATTAGCTAACATGTCCGTCACCTCCCATAATTATCATTTCTTTTTTGTGTGGTAAGAACATTGCAGATCTACCTAGTAACTTTTGAGTATACAATATGGTATTATTAGCTATAATTACCATGCTGTACATTAGATCCTCAGAACTTATTCTCTTTTAACCGGAAGTTTGTACCCTTTGACCAACATCCCCCCTTTTCCCTGATGTTGTCTGTCTTGTTCACGCTGTATCCCCGGTGCTTGGCACAAAGCAAAATGCAATAGATGCTTATTCAATCAAATGCGTCCTATCCAGATCTTTCTCTAACTCCCTTTGTTGCTATTGGAATCAGAGCAAAATGAAGTCATCATTTAGTCAATTTTATCATTATTATTCAACACATACATCTACTATATGCCAGGAACTGTAAGGTGTTGCCATAAGAGCCGTTATTGACTGAGTATTCATCATGTGCTAGGCACTGTTGTAAATACTTTGCATATGTTATCGCATTGTATCACCACAACTATGCAAACAAGCAACTATTTTTATTCCTCTTCTAAAGATGAGGAAGCTGAGACTGCAAGAGGTTAATATGTGCTTCAGATATCACAAACGATGATAGAGCTGAGATTCTGTACTCTATCCAACAAAACACAGTTTCCACTTTAAGATAAGTACCGAGAGAGAGGGGAAAGGACTGTGATCTGAAAATGCAAAGGGAAGAGATAACCGTTGCTTGAGGGAGACCAGGAAAATGTGTTTGAAGGTGGCATTGAAGTCAAGATTCAAAAAAAAAGGTGAGTGTTTTGACAAATGAATATCAGGAATTGGAGCAAGAGGCCCTCATCTTGCTCCAAAATATAAGTAAAATAATAATAAAATAAAACAGTGAGAACAAAAATACAGGGAAAAAGTGCACAGTAAGTAAAAATACAGTAAGTCTGAACAGAAAATAGTAATAGTAGAGTTATTGTATGTTGTCCCATCTCTTGAAAGTCCTTGCCTACATCATTCAGAATTTATCTGCGGCTAAAGAAAGAGTGAAAATAAAATGAAGGTTTTAAAATAGCAATTACTGTGGACCTGTTGTCTAAGTTACTAATTACCTCCCTTGTTCATTATCTATGTCTGGTGGCTATTCTCTTAGCAACTGGATTTTAAGTTTTTTGATGGCAGGTACCATATCTTACATCTTCACCAGAAGAGTTATGAAAGCTGACTCTTGAAAATGTCAGTGGACAAGAAGAAAAGTCAGAGGACACGAGGGAGAAGCACTACACATAGCGACGTCAATGGTACAGCAATGAAATACTGCCCTCGCCCTCAAGGAGTTATATTCTGACACAGAGATGAAACGATTTGTGTAAAATCATATAATACAGCAGGTATGTTAGAAGAAATAGAAAGGGCTACAGCTCTAGAATTCTGCAAAGCAAAATTATTTTTAAAATTAATTCCAATAGGTATTTAAATTACAATGGCATTTTCCAAAAGTGTTTACGGACAACTTTTTCAAGGCTAAGAACAGTAAATTTCTACAATAATGAATACTTACAAAATAAAAGCATCTCTGCAATAGATATTTACATAGAACAGTGAAGAGCCTCATCTAAAACTTTATTAATGTGCTTACTATGAATTGTCCTTGATGAAAATCCTACTCAGCATTGGCTTTTTATGTGCCCTGCGGGTGGCTTTCTATAATCAAAGTTCTTGACTGGGGAAATTTAAATAACTTTTTTTCCCTCTTTCTGTAAAAAGCGATTACTTTCAATTCCTTCACATATTCCCACCATACTCCCGTTAGAACATTTATCTAAAGTCCCAAACAACGGAATACACACCCACACACCCACGCACACACCCACACCCACACCCACACCCACACACGCTTGTATTAGGAACCGGCTGAGTTGAAGGTATGTGGTGATTCTCCCTAATTTATCCTATTGAATACATGTAATTTTTCTTCATTCATTCACTCTTGAGTACTTGACACTCAGCCTCATTTTATAAGCTTCATTGGAAAATTGTGCTACAAAACCATGAGGAGTCATTTGCCGTTTTACAAAAGGTTGACGTATATGATAAACTAGGCTCTGATGATCACAGAAATTTAGAGTTTTAACAATATCTTAGGAAGCATCTAATCCAGAAAAGACCAACTTTGACACAGTATTCCCCACTCCCACCACTGAGGGTCGATATTGCTAACAGATGCCAGTGTTCTTTCCCAATGAGCCTGGGCATTACTCAGATGTCTTCTTTACCTGATGTTCCAGGCAACCTCCATTCTGTAAGATAAATCATTTATTGTGCGTGGCCTTTCTCACAGGATAGAAAATGCACTGTGAAAAGCTACAATCTATTTTCTTTTTTTTTAATTTATTTATTTTATGTATTTTATTTACTTATTGGTTGCATTGGGTCTTCTTTGCTGCACACAGGCTTTCTCTAGTTGCAGTGAGTGGGGGCTACTCTTCACTGTGGTGTGCAGGCTCCTCATTGTAGTGGCTTCTCTTGTTGTGGAGCACGGGCCCTAGGTGCGTGGGCTTCAATAGTTGCAGCACATGGGCTCAGTAGTTGTGGCTCACAGGCTCTAGAGCACAGGCTCAATAGTTGTGGCGCACGGGCTTAGTTGCTCCATGGCATGTGGAATCTTCCCAGGGCAGGGCTCGAACCTGTGTCCCTTGCATTGGCAGGTGGATTCTTTACCACTGCGCCACCTAGGAAGTCCACTACAATCTATTTTCAGCCACCATAGTACCTAATATGCACCAAAGTGCTCCTTAGTATCCTGAAACATCTGACTTGTTTAAAGGCATTGCTGCAATTTACAAAATAGACTACGTGTATGAGCAACTTGCCCGTGCCGCACACTTGGTGTTCCTGACCACCCTCATCCTGTACGTTAGCTCTACTCTATTCGGACTCCCTTTACTCTGGGTCATTGCTCCATCTTCTTGGGTGACACCATAACTTCTTTCCACACTCTAGATTAAGGCTGTCCTGAAGAATTGTTTCTTATCCTTCTGTTCTCTTGACATACTCTACAATTGCTCTCACCGACACCCATGACTTCATGTAGACTCTTTCTTCATTTAGCTCTTCAGCTCAAATTTCCCCAGCTTCGCACCCACAATCCTAACTCTTAGTTGGAATTTCTACATGCATATCTTGTATTACCACAAATTCAACATGAAAACCTTATCCTTCTCACCAAAACTTCCTTGCCCTTCCTCTTCTTTTCCTTCTTTACCTTAAAGCATCATTGTCTTCCAATTACCCAAGGTGGAAGCCTTGAAATTTCCTTCAGCTCCTCCTTTTGACACTCTGCTTCTAAATGATCAAGAGGGTCTGTGAATTCTAATCTAAAATATCATTCAAGTCTCCTCCCAATTTTGTGCCACCATCCACATTTGGGCTTTCGCCCGCATCCACTCAGATGACTGGCACTCTCCTAACTTGTCTTCCTGCCTGAATCTCCCCTCTCTAAATCATCCATCCACCCCATCTCCCTGTCCCCCGCCCCCCTCAATCATACCACCAAGATATATTTCCTTACAAATGTGATTGTTATTGCTCAGCTTTGCTTCAAAATAAAGCCAGTGTCTCCTTTTGCTTTTAAAATAATGCTCAAATTCCTAAGTGGGGATTTCAAGGTTCTCCACAAATAAGGACCAGGTGCATTTCTTATCACCTAGCATCATGATTAAGAGCTCAGAACTTTGAGCCAGACTGCCCAGCTTCAAGACACTAAGCAGGACTGCTGAACGCACTAGTGTAGGCTGAGGGGTCCTGAGTGAAGCATCTGAGGGTGAGGGGTAAGCAGGAGTATAGGCGTAGCCCAGGCACCACTCCCCAAGCTGTGTATCAGCACAGGGCTGCTACAGGCTCAGAAGAAGGGACAGCATTTTCCATTTCACATATAGGCACTATAAGAGTTCTATTCCCTTATCTATAAAGTACAGCTAGTACCAAGACTTTTCTCATGGGGCTGTTGTGAGGATTCAATGAATTAAAGCCCTTAGAACAGTGCCAGGCACATGAGTGCTTAATAAGCATCAGCCATCAATCCCGCACCATCCCTGTTCCTAATACTTTAAAGAGATAGTAGAATTTATTTACTATTTACTCATGTATAGCTGTGCTTTTTCACCTTCATGGCTTTCATTGCTCCTTCTGCTTCCTTTCCCCAGACTCTCTCCCCTAGCAGCTCTAATCTCTGCCTGGTGATAATTCTGGCCACTCTTCAAACTCAGCTGAGCTGCCATGATTGCTCCATGAAGTCTTACTTGACCCCTATGAATATGAATTACTTAGACTTTAACTCAACTCTCGGGTGCTTACGGACCCCTGTTGTGGCTTACTATACTACATTTTGCACTACCTAAATTTACACTTATCTCAAGGTCTTCTCTTCCTTGAAAGATTTTAAATGTCTAAAGATAACCTGTAAGGTTCCTCTATGTGTTCTCACAGTGCCTATAGACCTACAGCGACATAACAGGCAATAATAGAACCATTTATTGAGTACCTACTATATGCCAGGCACTATAAAAATTACTTCTTATACAACTTTTATAGTATTGTTATTTTTCTTTCATAGAGGGAGACTTAGTATCTAAATAATTTGCTTAGCATTAAGCGGCTCAAAAGTGGTGGGAGGAGATTAGAACCTAGGACCAGGATCTTGCTGGTTCTGGGACTAGACTCTACTTCATGGTAATATCTTGCCTGGTTCCTTCCCTTGCCCAGGAGCTACCACTTATTGATTGTATATTATATTCCAAGAGCTTTTCCTACGTTTTTCTTCAACTTCCTTGCAAAGTGGTTATTATTATTCCTATACACATGAGGAAATCAAGGCTCAGAGATATTAAGCAATTTACCCGAGATTTTACAGCAAGTAAATTCCAGACGCACCTTCTAAACCTAACCACAGAACTCCCTCATCTCCCAAAAAGCACTTGTCATATTTTAGGAGGAGTCTCTTGAGAAAAATGTTATTGCCTTCACTAATTTTTAAAAATTACTCACAGGGTCTCATTTATGTGGTTCTATTTCATGTAGACACCCGTTTGACAGAAACCATCACTATACACTTATAGAAAAAAAAGTTATTCCTGCATGATATTTCATCAACTTTTGTCTTTATATATTAACTATTAATCCTACCTATTATAAACAACTTGGCAAAAAATGCTTGTTCCCCAAAGAATTTGATGGAGGTTTACATAAAAATAATCTTGATATCAGAACAATAAAAGTTATTGATATAAAATGATTGCTTAAATAAATACTAGGTCAGGGATACGTTGAGAGATTCATATTTAGTAATTGTCATTATCAATTTCACTAGATCATTAGGTTTTGCCTGGTATTTCTATTGCATTCAAGTTATTTGGAAGGTCAAGATAAAATACTAAACCTAAAGAAACAAGTAGGCGTTGATATGAATACGAAAATGAATCTTGAACTAAATGCCAAGCACAGAGAGGAGAGGAAAAGGGAAAAATGCAGGATCAGAGTTGACCATTAGATTTTAAAAGAATATAAGAATATAATTTTGAAAAGGGAAAAGGGGGTGGGGATGATTTTACTGGGAATTAGTCTGACTTATTTATGGGAAAATAATAATGCCAAATTAATATGCAGCAACTACCAAGGTAATTAAAAGATACTTAAAATAAAGATACTATTTAAAGTTACATGACTCAAATATCATTATTCAATTTTGCCAGTGCTCACTATTTGACTGGAAAAATCCTATTGGTTTTGAGGGGGGAAAATGGGCAAGTGAGAGTAGAAAAAAATTAATAGAACCAAGATCTTCCCAAGCAAAGAAGTAACTCCAAAAGAGTAACCCTCCTTATGAAAGCACTAGTTTCTAGAGCTCCCAGAGGATTTTGAGTAAAACTGGACATACTTGCAATGCATTATAAATGTGTAATTACCATTTAAATGGAGGGAGAAAGCTGGTGAGTGAAATGAGAAAAGGCATTTTCTTACAGCCAACCAGAAGCTGGCATTTCCGGCAATGATCATCTCATCTACAGAGTCAGGTTAACAAAGCTATTGTCATTCTGCCACTTACCCTCAGCCTTTTAACTGCTTGCTCTCCTCTACCAGGAGGAAACAGCAGGTTAAGTCTGTCTCCACGATTTTCCGTCACAAATTTCTCATTAGGCTCTGGCGTGCTCAACAGATAACTCAACTGCGTATGTTTACCAAAAAACATAAGCGACATAAAGGTGTCTCTTAATTCTCCCTTTTTATTATTTGGGCACCCAATTTATAAGAGTAAATAAAATTTTGGAGTAAATTTCTACTGGTTGTACAGTTGTGATGATTAGGGTCAACTTATCTCACCTACGGTCCAATGAAGACTTTCCTTAATAACATCCCTGTTTGTGGATTTGGCCAAGCAGCAACTTGGATGTGGAAAATGTTGCCTTATTCCAAAAAGGCAATGAACATCCTTTTCAAAGGAGTTTAAAATTTGTCATGTAGATTTCAAAACTCTGGAGTTCAAAATTTGTCATGTAGGTTTCAAAACTCTGGAAAAGTATCAAAGATGTTTTTATTGGACAGCTGCATAATAAAGTATAGAGGGTAAAAGATTTGTCAAGAATCACACAAATTAAGTGGAAACATCCCTGTCACATGTATATTTTGTAAGTCTAATCTATTCCTTTTGGAATACTGCTACATTTATTATGAGACTAGCTGCTTTTTATGATGTGTTTGTCAAAACCTGTTTGGATTTATCAGGGTGGCATATGTTGGCTGGATTAATTGTTGCTTCCATCTCAAAAAACTCAGTATTTAGAAGTAAGAATATAAACATGAAGGATGAAAAACTTAGTAAATCATGAAATGAAAGGCTGTGCATACATGATAAGCCATGTGACAAAAGTCATGGGATTATTAGTTACATTATGGTTACTTTATCCTAGCTTTCCCTTTGTATCTTCTTTCACCTATTTTATTTGGAATCTTTAAAAACATTTGTTATAAGTCAGTGTAACAAGCCAGGTAAACACCAGTTAGCCATTCAATGGTCTTTTTCATCATCTAAACCAGGGCTCCACAAATTTTGGCTCGCAAACCAAATTTGGCCCTCTAGTGTTTTTGTAAATAAAATTTTTTTGGAAAACAGTCACATACATTCAATTATGTATTGTCTACGGCTGGTTTGGCCCTTTATAGAAAAACTTTGCCAGTTCCTGACCTAAACTGTTCTATCTCCTAATGTTCTAGGAGAAATTTTTCTCCCTGGTGACAACCTTCTATGGATACTTCCCCACTCTCTGTCCCATTAGATCTGCTTTTTTCTACTTCTCCAAGACAAACATTTTTTAAATTACCTTCTTTTCCTAGTAAATCTACCATCTTCTGTTTACATATCTTTCCCTTCTCGGTCACCATCATAATTAATTCTATCCCCAAATTTAGTTAACTCAGAAATAAAGCTGGTCACATGTGGCCCAATCTCTGCATAGGGTCAATCAAAAAATAATAATGATAATTTTAGTAACAATGGAAAGACAATTGAAAGAAATGTTAATATTCACTTACGTTGTAAAGAAAATGCTGAAGTGGAGAGGGAGAAGTGTGCTCTTAAGAGTAGTAGGACATTTCAAATCCTATCTTCCCAGCATCACTATTCTCAATATTCCCCCAAATCAATGACAGCTGCTGTGGTAGATGCCCGGACTTCCCTTTCTGGAATAAGGTACTCACTCCTCTAGCTGCCAGGCTCTCTTTGAGAATTGCCCTCAGTCAAAGGGAGCTGCCCCACTCAAAGTTCAGGCTCCTTTTGGAGAGCATCCCACATCTAATGCTAGTCGATATGGAGGTTTTGGCTCCTTTGCCTCAATTAGGGAGGCCATCCAGGTTCCAGAATTCTCCAAAAAATTGACTGAGACCTCTGTTGTGACTATATGACAGTTCAACTATTCCCTCTGCCCAAGTCTGCTTCTCTGTCTCCCTCGCATGTGTTATTCCTAAGAGCATTCTCCAGTAAATTCTTGCAGCAAAGCTCTGCCTTGGAGCCCATTTCCTAATTTAAGATAGCTCTCTCTTCAAACACTCTTCCTCTCATTCCATTCTCATCACTCAAAGAAAGGCTTCCCTGGACCCAGTCTTTCTAGCTCTTTATCTCTCTCCTCATAGTCCTGTGTGCTCATAATCTTAGGTCAATCCCTTTCCTCTCTATAGAGTTCACTCCCTTTTCTTTAAATTTACTGATTAGATATGAACAAGAATTGAAAACTAGGTTCTATAATTCGTGCTAGTATATTTTTATGTCTTATTCTAAGATTTCAAAATATTGCCTTATAGAAGACAGTTTTGGGCTGGAATATCAGGCCTATTTTTTTAATGTTTCACTGTTTTATTTTTAACAGAATATCTAGTCAAAAAGCATTAAAATTATAACTTTTACATTGTGCATTTGAAAGTCTTTCTATGATTATTATATGGTCAGTTGCATAGTAAAGGCTCTTCTGCAACAACATTTTCCCCCTGCAGTAGCATTTTATTCAAAACAAAATGCTCTGGTACAAAATTTGGACAGCAAGGCAGAATGAGAAGACATAAATTAAAAAAAAAAACAACTAATATCATCAAGTCCTTCTTTGGTAAGTCTACTCTGGAAGGAAGAGATGAAGGAAGGAAGGAAGGAAGGAAGGAAGGAAGGAAGGAAGGAAGGAAAAAGATGAAGAAAAAGAAGAGAAAAAGAGGGAAGAGGAAGAAAGGACAGAGGAGGGGAGGACAGCCAAGCTGAAATAAATCAAGAGGAAATCATTGTGAATCCATGAATTACTTGAGGTGGAGAATCTCTAAAGTTCTATAATGATTATTTTTCCAGAGACCAAATGTTTAACTTTCTGAAATTTCCAGCATTGGCACAGGTTAGAATAAACAACCCATCTTTATTATGCTTGAATTTAAAATTAAGAAAAAATGGAAACAAAAAGAGCAATGTGAGGTGGGGAGAAGTTTAACATCATTTCCAGATACTAAAATAATTTATATATCCTCCATAATTAATTATGGTGTTAGGGAATGATTACCAGACAAACCAATGGCAGTGAATAGAATATACAAAAATATATTCAAATGTGTATGTAAATTTAATTTATGAAAAAGATGACATCTCATCACTGGCGTAAAGATGGGCTTTTAAAATAAATCGTGGGACTTCCCTGGTGGTGCAGTGGTCAAGGATCCGCTTGCCAATGCAGGGGACATGGGTTCTAGCCCTGGTCCAGGAAGATCCCACATGCTGCAGAGCAACTAACCCATGCACTGCAACTACTGAGCCTGAGTGCCACAACTACTGAAGCCCATGCTCTGCAATAAGAGAAGCCACTGCACTGAGAAGCCCGTGCACCACAATGAAGAGTATCCCCTGATCGCCGCAAGTAGAGAAAGCCCACACACAGCAATGGAGGCCTAATCCAGCCTAAATAAATAAACAAATTTTTAAAATTAAATAAATTTAAAATAAATTTTAAAAAAGAAAATAAATTGTGTTGGATAGCCATTTGGAATAAGATAAAATTGGAACTGAATCTCACACCATGCATCATGCTTAATTCCAAATGGATCATAGAGCTAAATGTTAAAAAGTGAAACTATTTCAGATTATTTTCATAGGATAAATTCCCAAAAGTGACATTATTGGGTTTTAAAGAATAAAAAGAGGTTAAGGCTCTTGATTCATATTAGCAAACTGATTTTTAGAATTCTTGTACTAATTTATACCCCCAAATGCAGTTTATGACAGTTCCATTCTTATTCAAGTCTAGATAAGAAAGTGTGTGTTCTATTTTTAAAATATTTAAGAAAATATTTGTGTGTGTAGTATAGCTTAAGCTTTAGGAGCCCTCATTTGCCCTAGGCCTTTTAAGGCATTTTATGTCATCAGAGTCAAACATTTTTGTAAAATTAACAAAAGGATGATTTAAAAACTAATTTTTTAGGCTGGTCTTAAAATTCCATAAGCTTCAGGCCCCACAACACCTAGATTAACTCCTGATCATCTTATTAGTTTAAACTGTATGAAATTGCTCATTTAGTATGTCACAAATGAACAAATCTAGAAATTTCATATGATTCAACTAATATACATAATTTTGGTGACTCATAAGGGGAAAAAATCTCTGATAACTAATAAAAGAATTACCTGGTCAAAGAATACCCAAAAAATGTTTTAATAGATACTGTCAGATTGCATTTTTAAAAGTTTGTATGGATACCCAATTCCTCCAACAGCAAATAAACGAACACAACAGTGGGTGTTAACCAGCGTGACTATACAGTCTCATGTGCCCAAGTTCCTCTTGGTTTATAACTGTTCTCCCAGAATAAGTATTAATAGTACACCCCCCCCGCCCCCGCTTCTACTCTCAAAATGGTCCCAGTTTGGATGAAAGATGGTCATCCTAGTGTCACTGATCTTTTAAACTCTAATTTCTCTCCTGGAGATCATTCTGACCTCTCGGGGGCCTGCGGGCTTCTGGGAGTTACCTGCATTCTCCTTCCTCTCCCCCCTCATTCACCTGCACTGGCAACTTCAGAGCCACAGAATCATGGAGCATGCCTCTAGCTAGGGACTTCCTCTATGTGTAGGTGGACATAGGAGGTGGCAATAAAAGTAAGCCTGTGTGTTTACCCTGTTGAAATTCAAGCACCTGTGTGTGCACACAACATTCATACACACATGTAAGCTCACACACACAAAGCCAAATTAGTAACTGTTTTAATCCACGTGAGAGTCCCCAGCTGTTCACCATCTAACATGCCAGAGATATTGGCAAGAGGGTCCTAGCACTGGAGGAGGGGTTGGGCAGGGTGACCTTTATATGCTTCCAAGGGCTGAAATTCTGTGACTCCAGTAGTAACAATTAACATTTATTGAGGACTTATTGAGTGTCAGGGAAATTCTAAAAATTTTGCCTATAAAATCTCATTTTGTCCTCAGAGCTACCCACTGATTTAGTCACTATTATAAGAGAATATTAACAAATGAGTAAACTAAGACATAGGTTAAGTTGGTTTTCCAATATGACATACTTAGTAAATGAAGTCCAGATTTCAACTAAAGCTGACTGAGGAGCTATTATAGTTCCATTTTCTGCTGTATTCTGTTGCATATTTCAGGCATTGAAAATCAGTTTATATTTTACAGATTTGATTTCCACTTACTTTCTTAACGATTCTGATTACATTTCTGAAAAGTTGCATAATAGGAGGGAGGGAAGTCATGCAGAAAATTCATGCAATATAATTTGAAAGCTTACCGTTGAAGAAACTTCTCTCTCTGGATGATCTAGCTTTTCAGTTTTCTATTCATCGTATACTATGAGAAGAGAGAATAAATTTACCTTTCCAAAGTCGTCCCAAAAAAAGTCAGTGATGACTTACCTAATTTTTTTAACATGCTAAACATAAAATATTTAGAAATAATCATATGATTTCTATTCTGATATTGTAATATTACTGCTATTTTAATATTTAGGGCTCAAATGACTTAAGGTATTATCAATTTGGGTATGAGTTCAACAAAGAGGAAAAGGCCAAATATTTGGTGGTGACCACAAGACTAGTTTTCTCTGGTGACAGAAAATCTGTGGATGCTCATTGAATCCCTAATCCCTGCAAATCATCTTCTGAATTCATTTCCTAGAGAAGTTTGGACCGAGGACAAAGAGGGGCGATATTACCAGCATTCCAGGAAAATAACTCTCTGGATGAGGGGCACCGTGGTCAAATGTGTACAGTGTATGATGTTTTTCAGGTTCTATATTTTCTTATTCCACAAGTTAGAAGTCTGTTTATTCTGTGTCTCAAACAAACAGTCATAAGACTACCACACGCAGATAGGTTATCAGTAATCTTCCAATTTGTAAGTCTAGAGGACACTTAAATATTCAGAACAGCCTTTCTTGATCTCTATGACACTACTGTCTTCCACTTTCCATATTCTTCTCAATTCCTTTTGAAGAATCTTGTTTCCTTTATTCAGCTTTTTAATATAGGCAGTCCCTTGGGCCTGAGATTTTTCTTCTGAGTGGAAAATAATCCTGCTTTGTGAATTTGATTACATTTTATTCCCTACAATGAATCTAGTGTAACTAACTGTTCTCAATCTATGCATAGATAACTGTTTCTACCTAAAATAAGTAAATATCCAACCCTGTGCTCTTTTCAAAGCATATCTCCTGGCCCAGATTGCTGTGGAATGGAACAAGGAAGGAGAGAAGTTGAAAAGCCACATCATCCTCTGCAGTCCTCTGGTTTGATTTCAATCCCAGGAAGCAGCAATCACCCTGCACGTCAGCTCCTCTCCTCAAATAGCTTTTTGAAACAGTTCGTGATCCTGTTACCATCAAAACATTTTCTACATAACAAATTTTAGAATTTAGCAATGGAGTATGTACATGCTTGACAGTTCACCTTTGCCCTTACAAGGTTTACCCTGCTTCTCATTCAGATTTAGTATCATGTCCCAGAGGCCCAGAGCAGCACAATAATGTGGATGTCCCCTGACATTATATTTAATGGAAATTATAAAAGACCCTGCAGTACCCTTTCATCAGTCAATATTTTATGGTTCAATTATCCAGGTAAACAAGGGGGAAATGGTTCTGACTTCAGTTGGGGTCCCAGGATCTAGGCCTGGGTGGAGGAGTGTGAGGACCTGCCCAGAGCTCTGCACGCTGAGCTGAAGGAAGCGAAGATTTGAGTTCTGGGTAAGGAGGAGCCTTGCAAGTAAGGGAAGGTTTAAAGAATCAAGCTCAAAAGAGTGGAGAGAGGATCAATCAACTAGGTAAGGTGAAATGACTTGGGAAAAGTCTTCAAGAATTCCTTAAAGCAAAGTGAATCATTAGTTGAGTTGCTTTTGTGGAGTGGGGGTTGGGGGAACTGGGAAAGGTATTAATATCCAATTTAGGTTGGAAATTTTAAATTCTCTTTCAATATGGTTTTTACCCATCTTAGACTAGCTATTGAGGTTATGAGAGTGTGTTTTAGAAATGAGAACAGTGTTTCCTACTCACACTGTAATTTTGATGCCTGGGGTAAGTAAGGGTAAGACTTCCAGCTGTGAGTTACTGAAAGAGTCTGGGGTATCTTGTCAAATAAATTAAAATACTTGCCAGGAACAGTCCCATGAGGAACGTAAATTGTGTGTGCTCTTCCAGCAACATAGACTTGAGTTCTGTTCAAAAGGAAGGTAAATTTAGAATTAGTGAGGCTTATTTTCAGAATAAAGTTATCACTGGAATTATTTTATTTCATTATAGAATTTTCTAATTTATAAAATTTTATTTATGCAATTTTTATTACCATTGCTTTATTACATTAAGTCCTCCTTTTATTTATCCACCAGGAAAATTAAAGTGTTTAAGAACACAGTAATACAATTACAATAAATGAAATATCATTTAAAATATCAATAAGTTAGCAATAGAAATAACAACTGCTTGTTTATTTCTCTGTGTCTTCTGTTAGTAGGATGTAAGTTCCATGAAGGCAGGATTTATCTTTCTTGTTATAATTATGTCCCTAGTGACAACCACACTACTTAAGGCATAATAAATACTCAGTAAATATTTACTGAAATAGATGGGAGTCAAAGAGGCACTGAGTACACGGGCTGTTAAACATTTATGTTCTCTAACACTTGGAACTTTAAAAAGTGCTTTAACTTAAGATCATATCTGCTAAATAACAAGACTATTAGATCAGATGTAGTAATCAACATTTTGATATCCCATCAGTCATTCATTTTTGTAATGAAAGATGGCTGTTTCTGGAACCCAAGCAGCATCTTTGGATTATGATGTACAATAAGTCTTTAATAAGACGAATTCCTCTAACAGAATGCAGTGCTCATGGAATTAACAAGGTCTAGGAGATCTCCAGAAGAAATCAAAAAAGAAGAGATAGCAGGTGAATAGCAGAGCCAAACCAGAACTGAGGGCAGTTTTTGGCCCATATTTGCAGACAGGCTTCAGGGTTTTCTTTTAAAACTGCAGAAACTTCCGTGATGGATATTTGCTCAGGCCCCTATTCTCTTGTGGGAATAATTAGCCACTTTACTAATAAGCATCATGCAAAAAAGTGACACTTATAAGAGGCCAGGATCCTGGGAATATGAATATATTTATATATATATCAGCAACATGTTTGTCACAGCCTCTTGCCACATATGTAATGTACCTTTATTGGTTCTTTCTTCTGGGTACATTTTTGTTCTAAGATGAAAAGAATACAGAATTATCTTCCATCTTACCCTTTCTTTTATCCTTATACATTAAAAGAAAAAGGCTATAAAGTCTCATAGCCAAAGAAATACAAAGTCCTAGGCAAAGTAGTGGTCTTAAGTAAGCAAACAGAACATTTGGCCAACACTTATCTTTTCACACAGGCACATTTCATTTACAAATAGGCCTATTAATGTGCCTCTGCCTTATCTACGGATCTTTCTATCTTGTCTATGCGTTTTTCTTGAAAAAGGTGTACAATCTGAAGAAAGAAAATAATACTGTGTTGGCCTGAAGGAGAATGGAGAAAAGCAAACTTCTCAAAGTGTATGGACTATGAAAATATTTTCCATACCTTCTGTGAACTCCTTTTGAAAAAGTTACTTGAGAATATACTGCAGCAAAAGGAAAAAAAAGTCCTAAAAAAGGAAAGCTATGGGATCCAAAATCTTTTCTAACTCAGTAGAGCATTGAAAAGAAACTGATTTTTGTAAATTATAATAGGAAGTCAGAGGACTTTTAAAAGAATATCTATAAGAAGAAAATGAATATATTTTACCAAATACTACATGAGCAATTACAGTGATAAGAATAAAGATACATGTGTCCTGTGTCCTTCTGGACAAGAAATAATGAAGGTAACTAAAATTCTAGGAAATGCAAAAGCTGTATAGGAAAGTTACAATGTAAACATGAAACAAACTGAAATGTATCATGATTTTGAGAAATGGAGAGTAAGGAAAGTAAAAAATTTTAGATTCAAACTATAGAGTAAGCATTTCAAGATACAAATATAGTTACAGAACAGAATGTAAATATTATACACTTGACAAGGTCAAATGAGTGAGAAAGCAGAATTTAGGAGCTAGAGAGAGAAGAGGATAGATAGAAGGAAACATAGGATTCCAAATTTGCTTATCTTAAATAATGGGAGAAGTACTGATGGATAGAGAAACAGAGGACTAAATAGACTACTCAAAGTCAAAACGATAGCCAACAGAAGAAATATTAGTCATCTTAGCTAGTAATGAACAACAATAGGTACAATTCAAAAACAGCAAAATAATAATATCCCTTAGTAGCAAAATAGCACAAAAATATGGATAGTGCAAGACAAATTTTTCAGCTTTCATGATGGGGAGTTGCTAGATAACATGTAAAGTTAATAAATCACGAAAAGGAGATAAAACCATATTGTTCAAACACATGGAGGTAACTGAAAGAAGAACTACAAATAGAGTCATACTAAAAGGATTACTTTGGGAGAGGAGGTATCAGAGGTGGAGTGAGGAGTGGGAAAAATAAACCTTTTTTTAAATAAGGTAAGGAGTTTATTTTTTAATATTTATTTATTCTTGGCTGCGTCAAGTCTTAGTTGCAGCACACAGGATCTGTGGCATAGGGATCTTTTGTTGCCGCGCATGGCGCATAGGCTTCTCTCTAGTTCTGGTGCAGGGGCTCCAGAGCACATGGGCGCAGGCTCTCTAGTTGTGGCCTGCGGGCTTAGTTGCCTTGCAGCATGTGGGATCCCACTTCTCAATCAGGGATCAAACTCCCATCCTCTGCATTGGAAGGTGGAGTCTTAACCACTGGTCCACCAGGGAAGTCCTGGAATAAACTTTTTATTTTACAATTTTCTGTACCTTTTGAAAAAGTTTTCCTTATCATATAGATGTATATATTATTTTTATTACATTAAAAAGATAAAACATTTCCTGAATACTAGTTTAGCATTCTTTTCAATGATATTATCCCAAAGTGCATTCTTACTAAGGATAAAAAGAACATACGTCTGCAGGTAATATTGATAGATGAAGCATTGAAAAATGAACGCTATAATCAATACTGCAATGAGCAGAATCATCAGGAATCCAAACATGTCAACTGAAAGGCATGAAAAGAAAAGAAATAGATTTTAAGCTAACAGAAGTTTAATAATTTCTCCTAGTTTCATTTTCTAATACCATGCAGTCTGACTCTTAAATACAAATTCACAGGTCATTATTAAAAATGATACAGTAACATACATCGTATGTGCCAATAAAACTACCATTAACACAATAATCACTAACATTTGAAAATAATCTGGGTGGCTAAAAAGAGGTAACATTTAATGTCCTTTATCTCCAGATTGGTAAACTATTAGGCCACTGGATAATTTTTTCCTTTATTTTATCTCTAAACTCATTCCAGGCAATATCTCAACAGAAAGAACAGATCTCATAGGTTGCTGTTTCTATGAAGATAAAATAGTAGGTAACAGGGATGGTTTGTTGTTTGAGTTTCAGCAGTTCCTTATCAAAAAGACAACCGACGCTTGCTGAGAAAGCAGACTTCCAGCACTTGTAAACTGTATCCCCTGTCAATACTACTTAACTTATCAGCCTGGTGTACCTGTAAAATGAAACCAGAAGGGCAGAAGATGAAGTAGGAGACTAGGGTCCCCTGTTTAAACTAAATACATGAAGTGTCACTTGCTTACGTAAGTTCTTTGCTACAACTATGACTTAAATTTACCTGATGGTACCTGAAGAAAACATGGATTTGTGAGCAAAATTTATATTTTTTCACTTCCTTTTTTTTAAAAAAACCCCAAAATACAACATTACAGATATAATTTAAAGATTCTTTGATGATTGAAATGAGCTCAAGTGCTAGGGAATCATTGTTCTGAATGGCAATTCTCAGTATTGAACACATCAGCTGAGGAAATATAAGTTATAATAATGCTACTGGACTCAGTATATCCTCAGCACTAGCTTATAAGAAACTCCTGAAGTTCCTAAAACAACCTAAGAACACAAATCTCCTTCCACTGGGTTAGGGTTGCTGTACATCAGAGTACTTTAGAGATGAAATTTAAAGTATTTAACAATTGGTATGGGAAGGCACCCACCAGTCAGAATGCATGTTGACCTAGTTCGCACTAATGCTGGCTGGAAACAATCAGTATCAGCCTGTATCAGGGGAAACACCAATGACAGACTTGCTATATTTTAAGAAAGCAAATATAATAATGTATAATTCTTCAATTGTAGCAAATCACTAACATTTGGAAGTCAATTGTAAAAACTACATAAAAATTCAAATAAGGACAACTCACCATGACAGTTTAACCAAAATACAGAACTGAACTGACACCCGAAATATGGAAAACAAATTTTTCTGCAAGCCCTTTCTTCACTGCACCAAAAACACTGTATTTGGAAAGAAAAAAAAAAAAAAATAAAAGCAGTGTCCAAGTATAATAACCACAATCCCAGTAAGTTTCTAGTACTAGTTCAGTAAGTATTCAATGTATAACAGTCATCATCACCATCATCATTATTTTATTATTATTATTTGTAGCTGATGCTGTTGGTCTTTACCAGATCTGCTTTATCAGGCCCGTGCACACAGACCCAGCTGCAATGAGTGTTGACTGCCAATGGCTCAAGCTGCCCTTTTTCTTGCATCGTCCTTGTGGATAGGGACCACCTTTCCTGTAAGGTTACGTCCACCTCTGTCCGTAATTGACAGATATATGGTATTCCAAACAGTGGACATCCTTGCCTCAAGGCAGGCACAACTCTGCTATGTAACTTTATGCCCCAGGGCTGCCCATGGTTCAGACCAAGTGTAGGCTTTAGCTGAGATCACATCTTTGTTTGGCCCTTGTCCCTTAGTTCTCTGAGTCCCTTACTCCTTCATAGAATTTTGCCGAACAGCAGTCACTCAAGAAATCACATGTACCTGAATCCTTTTCTCAGACTCTGTGGTTAGAGAACTAAATATAAGACATTATTTCACAAAGTAGTAACAGCAACTTCAGAAGAGAGGGTGTCTTTGTTTGTTTGTCCCCCTCTCTTTTTCTAACACTTTCCCGTTGCCCTTGTCTGCAGCACTCACACTTTCCTCCGGGGATTGCTCTTCTGTTACATGTGGGCCTGGTGGTGCTGTCAACCAGCCTTGCTTTACCCCCTCCCCCCTTTTGCTCACTGGCGGTCAGATGATCATGTGGAAATAGGAAAATTGAATTCTAAGTCCCTTGTTGAAGTAAGGAAAAGCAAGGTACGAAGGTGCAACCACTGTGGGAGATAAGACTAGAACCTGGAAGAGTAAAAAAAATGAGGACAGAGTGTTAAAAATGGCTGTCACTTACATAGGGCCTACCATGTGACAGGCAGCATTCTGAGCCCCATATGTATATTAACTCATTTCATCCTCATGGCAACCCTACTGGCTAGGTACTATCATATCTACTCTATAGAGGAGGATAATAAGGCACAGAGCAGTCAAATGACTCACATGAGGTTACATACCTAGTAAATAGGGAAGCTTAGGTCCTAATGTAATCAATTTGGTTCTATGCTGGTGGTAACCAATTCTATAAAACTGACCCCAGACCCCTCCCAGTTACCTCTTGCTGTATATCCTGAGACCAGCAGGATGTACATTCCAATGTAAAAAGTCGCCCCTTAGGCACTGCCTGAGAGCAAGACATGTATCACAGGCCAGCTTTTGTTTCAGGTTAACCAAGATCAAAGGTCAAATGAAGGTGAGTTTAAGATTGAAGCCATTTAGGCTAAATGGGTCCTGTCCTCTTGCACTGTTGCTTAAAGACTGGAACTGCAAAATCAAAGTCTAGATTCAGGGATTACAGTCCAGAGACTTCTGGCCTTGGTTATTAGATCTCAGAGTTTCTAGCAATCAAGTTCATGCCATCTAGCAGGGTTTTAAGGGAGATGAACTGCCAGGAAAAACCTGAACCTGTCAGAAAGGAGCTTGTGGTCACTCAGCACTAAGCTGATTCCCTGGCCCCAGTAACCAGGTTCACAGCACGTGAGCTCCTAAAGCAGTGCAGTCCCCAGAAGACACATCCTCTCCTGTGCCTCTCTCTGACAGGAGCTCAGAGAACAATGGAAAAGGGAGCTCCTTCGCAGGTTAAGCCTGGGGCAGCCAGATTGGTGACCAATAACTCACTGCTTAGCCAGGGAAACTCCACAGAACACTGCACATTAAGTCCATCTCTCTGAGATTCCAAAGTTATAGCTGGGGGGCAATAACTGACAATAACTCTGGGTAAGTACAATTTTACTTGAGGGTTAGTTGCGTTATTTTGCCAGGAGCATTTTTTTAAATGTAGGGATGGGGAAAATAGAACTTGCACTTCCTGAAAGGTCAAAGGGTGAAACACAGTAGCCTAAGGTAGTTAACTTTTTTACTCTCTGTCTGCCCAGATTGTGTCACCATCCTTCTTCCTCTGGTAACCACACCCGCTTTCCTTTTCAGACCTCTTCCCCAACGTTATGTGGTTCTGCAGCTGTCAGTCGCCTATGTTCCACCACTCTACTCCTACTTCAATCACCTGACCCAGGCAATGGTGCTCAGAGTAGCCCATCCCTCTGGCCCAGTAACTAGTGCTGGACCGGACATAAGACCCAGATAGCGTCAATCAGAATCTTCTGTGGAATCGTACACAGATGGTGGGAGAGGTCTGCTGTGAGCCTGCCTTTTCCCCAGATATATGGAGAGCATTCATTTGCCATAGAAGAAAATGAGGTCAATACCCAGAGGGAGGCAGAGCTGGGAGATGAAGAGAGGAAATGAGAATAGCATCCTTTATAAGACTCAGCTGTGCATGATGTCAAGGCCACCCTGGACTTACCAGTTTTGTGAGTCAATAAATTCTCTTTTTTATTAAATTAGTTTGAGTTGGGAGTCTATCACTTACCACAGAAAGATTTGACTAATTCTTATTTATTTATGTATTTATTCTTAAGATTTTTTTTTTTGATGCGGATCATTTTTAAAGTCTTCATTGAATTTGTTACAATATTGCTTCTGTTTTATGTTTTGGTTTTTTGGCCTTGAGGCATATGGCCTTGAGGCTCCCCATCCAGGGATTGAACCTGCACCCTCTGGATGGGAAGGTGAAGTCTTAACCACCGGACTGCCAGGGAAGTCTCTACTTCCTTAACTAAGGCTAAAAAGTCTTCAAAGAGCAGAACTTCAAATTACCCAGAGGAACAGTAGAATATATTCAACATCTCTAAATTAGTAATGCATAAATTAAGACAAATTACATGAATTCTTTTCTTGTAGCTAAGGAAGATGACCCACATAAATACAAAGCCATGCCAACCTCAGACCCTTACGAGAGTGACAAGTGAAAAGTCAGCTAACAGACTTTAGAATGATGGTTAATATCATTAAAATGAAAAAATGCAAAAAGGGGGACAGTACATAGTAATGTTTAATGGTTTGTTAGCATTGTATAAATCAAATGGTTTAATAATTACACTGGCCAAAAATAATAAATGTTATTGTGCAAAGAGGGATTTTAAAGTAGTGGACATAGAGGGGATAAAAAGAGCATTTGCTAATTATTTATGGGCAAATGCTAGATACAGTGAAGTTTAGGTTACACAGATATATAAAGCATTGTTTTCTAGAGGTTGAAAATTTAACTCGCAGGTACAATACGTCCACTCTAAAAAACAAATTTCTCTAAATGGAAGAATACTATAATTCAAAAGGAGTGGAACAGATAAAGTACTGACTTCTAGTTGATTGACTAGATAAGATTTATTTCAGAGAATGGGAAGAATTTGTCTGAGCTTTGAAAAATAGGTAAAATCTGTGCAGGAAGGGAGAGCTTTAGACACAGAAGCTATAGTAGAATAAAGAACAGGTTTCCACTGTGGCAGGAGTGAAATCCATCGTCATGGAATTTTATGGAATTATTTGGAAAGGTAAACTTTTCTCAGATTGTGATGGGTTTTGAACTAAAGAGTGTTTTTTCTTTTCTTTTTTTAAAATTGATGTGTAACTTTTTCAAATAAAAAATTGTTTTGTTATTGAAGTACAATTTTCTAGAAGGAAGTACATATTTGCACTAAACATTTTCTTTTATTTCTAGATTCTCAAGGAACAGTTTGAAATGCAGAAGTACATCTTCATAACCACTATTAATCATTCCTATATTAAAAAATTGTGTAAAACAGTTTGGCATATCTTTTAGACTACAGCTGTAAATTGTGTGACTTTATAACATTCCCAAGACAATTTCCTCATATAAAAGTTAACTTACTTTATTACTTTCTGTGCACAATTGACAATTTTTCCAAACAGTACATGCTGCAAAAAAATTAAGTACAAAAATATAAATAGAAAGCCTATTTATTGCTCAATTTTATAGAAAATGCATTTCATTGTCATTCCTGTTTCGTGGCAAATGTATCCACACACTGAGCATTTTCCTTTATTATTTTCATATGTCTAGACACTTTCTCATTGATACTGTTTAAATCCTAACTCCTTACTTTCTCCTGTCACGCAGAAAAATATGAAATAGCATCATCCAACTTTGATTAGCTGAGCAAGTTCCAAAAAATACCTTCCATCTCCTACACTAACTCCCTGGTCCCAACCAGGCATCTAAAGCCATGCACCTGAATCAGATTGGGCTAATCCCACATCACACTCATTGATCCAGGGAGAAGGAATCTGAGCAAGTCAGGCCAATCAGAATCCTCCTTCTACGATTTACAAATTGGAATTTGAGGGTTAGGGGTAGTGCAGAGCCTCTGTCTCCAATTTTTCAAAAATTTAAAAGGATTTTTGTCTTCATGTAGTTATAAAAGTGATACATGTTCAATATAAGAAATAAGTATGCATATAAAAATAAAACTCAACTGAAATTCCACCATCCAGAGAAACGCTGATGCTTCATTGTACTTTAAACAAATTATTTCCATGATCTAAACTTGGATTTTGCCATCATTTCAGATGACTTCAACCATGAAATCTTAAATACCAATATTCTAGTCTCTGACTAGAATCTTCTTTCCTTTCTTCTCTTGTTTGCATTTTGACATGACTCAGACCTTCACTTTTCTTGACCTATCCATTGTTTTCCAAATCTGTTTGCCCCTCATGGCCTCACTCCCTTCTCTTTAGCTTGAACTTCATGTCAGTGAATGACCTGATCTGGGTCCATGTCAGAGATTAAGATTGAGTATTTGTAGAACTAACCAGCAATCTTTCTTATAGTCTTTCTTGCTGTTACTGAAGAACCAGCCAATGAGGGACAGCTGACCTCCATGACAATGTGGCTACATGAAGCAATAGGTTCTTTCATTCTGTTCCTAAAGAAACAGGTACTAGCTCTTTCCACAGCATTCTCAGGACCAGATTCTTCCCATACCCTAAAGACCTGACTCTTTGTGTACTTTTTTTCTATCTAGTCGCTTCCATCCTCTTGATCACATTTTCATAATTTCTGCAGCATCATTCTCTTCTGGTTCTCTTGGAACATCTCTGGCCATTCTTTTTGAGTTTCCTGAATGGTTCGATTTCCTTTACCAATGTCTAAAATGTTGTTATTCCATAAAGTTTCATCCTTGGTCCTCTTCTCTTCTTCCATGAGGGATCACAATTTCAAATACCTAGAGATGCCAGGCATCCACATATATTACACCAGATAGCAAAACAAAAACTTTCTTTTTGATTAGCATTGCAAAGAATTAACTAATAATTTAAAAAATAGAACAACTGAGTCAGACAAGCTGATTCTAAATTTTATCTGGAATGAAAAATTTTTAATGAACAGCTAAGAGAAAAATTTAGGGGGTGGATAACAAGATTTCATATACTACTATTCTCTATATTACATCCTTACATTTTATTTACTTTATTGATTTCTGATATAGGCACGTAAAACGAGTCCATGTGTTTTTAATTTGTTAAATGCTCTTTTTATTTCTGTCAGCTTTGGCTGCATCTATTTCAAAACTATGTTGTTAGGTGAACAAAGTTTCATAATATGTCATCATGTAATGTGCTTATTTGTCTAATTAAAGATTTTTTATTTAAATTCTATTTTATCTAACATTAATATTGCTGCACTTGCTTTATTTTTCATTAGCATTTGCAAGGTATATATTATTCCATTGATTTATTCTTTGTTGTTTTACTCCCTCTAGTTACACCCTGAAGTCACACCTGTTTCTGTTTCTATATGAACAGTTTCTTAAAATTTTTGGAGAAATATATTTTATATTCTTCTTTCTATCATTGCTTAATCAGGATCTACATTCTCTACCTATATAAGGATCCTAATATTCTTTTACTTTCTTCCCTTCCCCTCCCACACCATTCCCCAGGTAGAAATCATCTGGAATTTTAATAATTAATGGTTATCAATTATTATTAGACTGTTAATGCATTTAAATTGCTATCAAATTACAATCAATCATTTATAATTAACTAAGTTTTACTGGTTTCTTACTACTCTTTCTTTTATTTCTTTCATAAGTTTATTTATATATTTATTTATTGGCTGTGTCAGATCTTCGTTGCTGCACACGGGCTTTCTCTAGTTGTGGCCAGCAGGGGCTACTCTTCTTTGTGGTGCAGGTTCCTCATTGCCGTGACTTCTCTTGTTGCAGAGCATGGGCTCTAGGCACGCGGGCTTCAGTAGTTGCAGCACACGGGCTCAGTAGTTGTGGCTCACAGGCTCTAGAGTGCAGGCTCAGTAGTTGTGGCGCAGGGGCTTAGTTGCTCTGTGGCACGTGGGGTCTTCCCGGATCAGGGATAGAACCTGTGTCTCCTGCACTGGCAGGTGGAGTCTTAACCACTGTGCCACCAGGGAAGTCCCTTTCCTTACTACTCTTTCTTGTATCCCACATTTCCCCTTAGTTTATCTTCATTTGCTGAATAATATCCACGAGTACACCTTTCTCAGAGAGGGTCTGTGAGTGACAGAAATCACTCTGATTATATATAACACAGGGAACTTAGTACTGGGAATTAGGTGTGCAGGTGATAGAAGAGACTGAGAAATCTACCAGGGGAAAGACAGTGAAGACCCACCTCCTCCCAGATATTAGCACCCGCTAGACTGGAGGGCAGAAGAAGGAGGTAGCTACCAGAGTCCAGTAGAATAAGCATATGTAGAGTCTTCATGACAAATATTCTTGGTGGGTTCACCATTACAGAAATAAACAAATGGGTACTATAGAAATAAAAAGAAAACCTGGAAGACTTGCCTCATGTTTAAATTACTTAGCCTTCAATTCATTTCCTTGGAGAAATCTGCCTTTTCATCTCATTCTGATATCTTGACTTTGAGATATATTTTACTGAATCTATTTCTCATTTGGTGGTTCTCTAGCTCAGCACTTGTGGGGAAATTTTCATCTGTTCCTTGAGTTATGGTTTCTTCCAGGATAGATTAGCTATTTTTCTGCATGCGATCATATACTCCATTATTTATTCTATTAGATATGTAGTGTTTGCATAGGTTCTATATTGTCTATTTTAATCTTACTAATGCTTGGATAGCTCTGTTCAGACCTTCTATTTGTGTCGATATAGTATAAGTGACATCTTGACCACATTACCACTGGCCTCTAAATTTTTTTTTTTGACAAACTACAGTTTTACTGTATTTTATGCTCTATTTACTTGGTTGATCTCAGTATCTGACAAAGGGAGAGAACTCAGGTGAGTCTGTGTTACACTTTGTTCTAACAAATATCTGGGCTCTACACTGCCTTTTGAGATTTTGTCATTTTTCACTGCCAGGGTTCACTCTAGCTAACTGGAGATATATCCCATTTCCATACAGGGAATATCTTTGGATTGTAGATCTGCCCCTAAATCCAGTTTGTAGCCCAGGAACTTGTGTTTCCATCAGAGTCAGATCCACTGTTCAGTTTCTCTGTTTTTCTTATTTCTCCTCTGAAACCGTTTCTCTGTAGATCTTCAGAATAGTGTGAAGAATAGGACACCCACTCAATTTGCATCTCTCTAGATCTGGGAGTCCTAATGAAAATTCTTGGAATTTAGTGACAGTCATTTCTAAGGGGTGATGGTGGCATTTGGAGTGTTGCCATGCTGTGTTATTCTATTCTGATCTAGAATCTTCTATTTCTTTCCTTGCCACTTGCTTTTTAGCCCATACCCCCTTGTTGTCTGGTTGCTCCCAGTAAGAGAATTTCTCTACATTTTAGTATTTTTTATTCATTCATTAGGTATTAGAAAAGAAGATTCTTAACCCAAAGTTCCAAGAGCAAACTACAACTTCTTGGGATGTTGCTTACTAAGTTCTCCAATGTAAATGAACATCTGGGTTAAAAGCCCTGGGGATCAAAGCAACCCTCTTAGTAGAAGATACTATCTTTTTGACTCTGAAAACCAGAAAGCAGTAATTATTCTCTTATAGTCTTCATAAAAATGGCAATCTTGGCTTTAATGGGCATTTTCCAAGTAGTTCAAATCCTGTCCTTATTCTATCATTTCCAGTTTAGGATACTGAAAACCTTATCTCCAGGATCATGAATGTAACTCAGTACGGCTTTCAACGTTTCAAAATTTCTTCAGTTGGGGAGGGGAACCCAAAGGGAAGTCTCCAAACCAAAGTAATTATTTCTTAAGACCCAAATTAAGTAATTTATTCACCAAGACCTTAAAACACCAAGAAAGACTAGCTATGGTCATTGAGTGGGATCTGATTAGAAGAAAACCCAACACCTTATTCACAGCACAAAGCTTTAGTGCTATCGCCATGCAAAACGTGGGGGGTGGGGTGAGGGCGGGGAACATACTGTCCACCTTTAAAACTGTGTAAATCCACTCTTCACATTTCAGATGAAGCAAATGAATTCGAGTCCAATGTAACTGAGTTTCACCAAAAACGTTAAGATCCTTTAAAAACGTCTTCCTGCCAACATCAAAAGGCAACGTTAGAGATGAAAATCTCGGTCCGCCAGGGCGGCACAACCAGTGGGAAATACGACGGCGGGGGCACGCCTGAGGCAGCAGCCTCTTGCTTCAGGGTGGCTTACCGTCATCCATTGATTTTGGTCTGTGCTTGTTCTTGTGTCTGGAGATTTGGGAAAAACTATTCTCTGAGAAGCTGATAAACAGTTGGACGAGAAAGAGGGAGAAAAACACTGGCAGGAGGATTTGGCTCCACGACCGCGGCCAGCACATGGCTCCGCGGGGCTGGTTTCCGCCGGTTGCCGGCCAGTGGGACCACGGTGAGCACCAGGTACCGAGTTGGACCCGCGGACCCACTCATGGGCTGTGACCTGTCCCAGCCCCTTCCGAGGCAGCCCCTTCCCAGCCCTGGACCCCAGCATAATTCACGGAATTTTAGTACCGTTAATGTTCCGGCCAGAACGCGGAATGTTTGTTATGCAACCCAGGTCCGCGCTGGCCTCGGGCTCCCGAGGGCCCTGACCACCGCCTACAGTTTGTCCACTGGTCTGGCCCGAGGTCTATTTCCCTTCAAGGCCCATAGCTTTTCCCTTCTTGGCCATTGCTTTTGAAGAAGGCCTGGATTCTAATTTGCACCATTCAACAGCTGGAAAGCAGTAGCAGCTTTCTGTGCCAGCTTTCCTCACATGTAAGGGAACCTACCATCCACCCCATCCCATGGGAGTTATTGCAGGATTGATGAGTGCTGAGGTCCTGAAACTCACAGCTCTCTCAATCCTTGACCTTGTCTTTGACTAGTCTGTGGCCCTGCGGCATGCTCTAATGTCGTTTCCCAAAGTATGGTGTATTTTAAGCAGTAGGCAGATGAGTATCTTTTACTTTCAGAGTTATGAATTTATTTTTAATGTGTATAGGGAAATATAACTAGTAATTATAATGATATAATGGCAACGATATAAGCTTTTCTTTTAAAATAAATCTATGTAAAAATGTCATGTTTCAGAAATATAAATAGCAGTATGATTTAAAGGATAAGGCAGAATTGTGAAGGTGGTTCCAGAGTGACTGAAATTTGAGCACTATTGCCTCAGTGTGGAGGGGGTGTGGTGGGGAGGTACAGGGCATAGAGGCTTGTCCTTGACCAGGGTCTATCTTGTTTTGTTTTTTTTAAGCTGAATGATGGAGTTGTCCCATTGCATCCTTGACATATTGATCTAGACTGCACCCTGAAGACCATGGATCCAGTACTGATAATAAAGATGGTGAAGGGAAAGATGTATAGGGTCCCAGACTGCCTTTTCTTTGCCTCTTTGAAATGCAGGACAGACAGAGCTATAATATGAAAAGTGCTCTTATAAACTGACAAGAAAAGGACAGAAAGAAAAACAATAGTCATTTCAGAAGAAGAAACAGGTTCCTGCTCATTCTTTTGGACTGGATTAGACTGTCCTTGGAATCAAATTCTTCTATCATCCGAGTCAATAATTCCCCTTTTGCTTAAGCCAGTTTGAGTTATGTTTTCTGTCTCCGTGAGCATTCCTCAATAGCAACATATCAAGACTCCTCATGGGGAGGAAAAATGGTGATAACAGGTTTGTGATAATTGTTCTTAAGCAAAGTCCCTTCCTGGAGTTGATGTGAATATCTGCAATGAGGAAAGGGAATATGTAAGTCTACAAATCCCATGTAAAAAGCTCCTTTTGTTCATAAATCAAGCTTGCTCTCTTACTCTTTCTATCTACATACACATTTCCATATATACATAGGCACACATATATCCACACACACACATACAAAATAAATAAAATTATCTATCTACCCAAATAAATAAAAGATGAAGGTAATGTTTTTTATATTGTCCCAAATTAAGAATTGTGATTGTTGTCTGTTACAGGAGTCCCTTGATTTCCAATGCAGAACAGTCAGGACACACTCTCCCTCAGAGCATCCCTCTGCTTTATCTACTCATGCCTCCCCTGGCACAGATGTGTACTTCACCAGCTCTGAGTCCCTGAATCTATTCAGATAATTGCAACACCCCACTTCAGGCAGAAGGTTGAGAACATGATGTTACCACATGATGCCTGAACCCTTGGACTGACCTCAGTCTCTTGGTACTTTTTCAGTTAGGTTTCATTGCTTCATCACAAGTAGCATCTTGCCCAGAGAGGTTGCTCTAACTCTGGCTGACCTGGAACCAGCCTCATACACTCAGACATAACAACTGCCACTTATTCATTGGCTTCCCAAACCACCCATAGCTAATAAGCCCATTTACTACCTCACAGAGAAAATGGAACCAGTCAGAAGGAAATTTACCCAGATTCCACCTCCATACTTACCCCAGCATCTGCACTCACATTCTCTGCTTTCCTGCCTTAACTATAGAGAAATTTTTCATGCTCCTATTCAAAGCTAAACTTGCCCCCACAGTACTAGATCTCACCCTCTACACCTCTCCAATAGCATTGCTCCAGCAACTCTCCTCTTGTTCTTCTGCATTATTTGTTTTTCAGTCTCTATTGGATCATTCTCAATAGTATATCAACATGCTGTTTATTGATCCTGTCTTTAAAAACACATACTAACTTTGTCCTAACCCCACGTCCTTAACTAGCTATCCCCTCATTTCTCAGGAGTTGCCTATACTCACTGACTTCAATTTTCTTCCAATTCTCTTAAAGCCTCTCTAATCAGATTCCCCAGCCCCTAATCCACCAAAAAGTCTCTTGTCAAGGACACGAATGATCTTTACATGCTAAATCCAATGATCAAATCTCAGCCTTCATTTTCCTTGACGTATTCACAACATTTGGTATTGCTGATCGCACCATCTTCCTTGATGTCCCTTTTCACTTGGTTTCCAGGTCACCATGCTCTCTCAAATGTCCTCCTACCTCTCAGGTTATTCTTGCTTAGCCTTTTTGTTTGGTTGTTTGGTTGGTTGGTTGGTTGGTTTTTTTTGATGCTACTTTCTCCCAAGACCTGTTCACATTTGAGTAGTCTAGACTGAATCCTTGGTCTTCTCTTCTAAATACATTTATTCTCTTGGTAATCTCATCCAGCAATATGGCTTTAAGCATCATCCAATGTGCTGCTGACTCCTAAATTTCTATCTTTAGGTTGGACCCTCTCTCCTAAACTCCAGACAAATATATCAAAATGCCGATTCAACATCTTCAAACAATGGCAAATAAACATCTTATCCATACATATTCAAAATTTATGACCTTCCATCCATTTTCCTATCCTTCTAGTTTTCCAGCCCCAAACCTTAAAGTCATCCTTGATGTTTTATTTTCCGAAACTCCGCACCAATCCATTAGCAAATCACCTCTACCTTCAAATGAACTAACCTCTACCTCCTCTTTTGCTATTCTTTGCTCTCAACCTTGCCCTGTCCTACTCTCACAGCCTATTGGTAATACAGCAGCTAGTAAATTTGTTAAGAGTCAGACCAGGTAACACCTCTATTTGGAAACTTCCATCTCACTCAGAGTAATACCCAAGCTCCTTACAAAAAGCTGATACCTGTGCGATTTGACACTTCCCTAACCTGCCTCTCTGGCATCATTCTAGTCTTACTCTTCTTGTGTGATTAAGCTACTGCCACGCTGGCATCTTTGCTGTTTCTCAAATATACTCGGTATGCTGTCACCGCAGGGTTTTACAGTGGTGTTTCCTCTGCCTGGAACACGTTTCCTTTAGATAGCCCCTTGGTTAACTCCCTCAGCTCCTTCAAATTTCTGCTTAAATGGCATCTTCTCATTGAGGCTTAACCTGAACCATCTCGGAGAATGTTGCAAGCCATAACCCCTCCATGCTCTGTTGTCTGTAGGCATTGTATTAACTTCTAAAATACTATAAAATTTACTTGTTACATTACTGCCTTTTTCCTTTCTCCTGTCCACTAGAATATAAGCTCCACAGAATAGGGATTTTTTTCTCTTTTGTTTGCTGATATAACCCAAACATTAGAAGAGTGCCTAGCACATAGTAGGTGCTCAATCAATTTTTAAAAATTGAATCTATATCCCAAAAGCATGCATCACCTTAGCTCTGGTCTTATATTCCAAGTTCTTTCCAGAAATCGCTACATGAATGTCCTTCAGATGCCTCAAACCTGGTATACACAAGATTCCATCTTTCCCATCAAATTTGTTCTCCCTCCTGTTTTCCTAATCTTATTCACAGCACCAATATCCATCCAGTCACCTAAGAGAGAGGCCTCAGAGTCATTCCTCATTTTTAATTTTGTAAATTTATTTATTTATTGGCTGTGTTGGGTCTTTGTTCCTGCACATGGGCTTTCTCTAGTTGCGGCAAGCGGGGGCTACTCTTCATTGTGGCGCATGGGCTCCTCATTGCCGTGGCTTCTCTTGTTGCAGAGCATGGGCTCTAGGTGTGTGGGCTTCAGTAGTTGCAGCATACAGGTTCAGTAGTTGTGGCTCACAGGCTCTAGAGCACAGACTCAGTAGTTATGGCACCCGGGCTTATTTGCTCCATGGCATGTGGAATCTTCCCGGAGCAGCGATCGAACCCACGTCCCCTGCACTGGCAGACGGATTCTTAACCACTGGGCCACCTAGGAATTCCCCTCATTTTTAAATTTTGGAACAAATTTCTAGCCCTCTCCTAATGACTACAGTCATTTGATATTAATTATGGTCTTTCAGCCTCACACACAAACATTTTTTTCATTTCTTCAGTCACTTGTCCCAGTCTCTTGCAAATTATTATCCATTGGTTAGTATATAAGTTGGCTCAGGCTGCCATACAAAATACTAGACTGGTGGCTTAACAATTTCTCACATTTCTGGAGGCTGGAAGTCCAAGCTCAAGGTGCCGGCAGGGTTTGTTTCTCCTGGGGCCCCATCCTTGACTTGTAGATGGCCATTTTCACACTGTGTCCTCATATGGCCTTTCCTCTATGTGTGCACACCTCTGGTGTCTCTTCCTCTTCCCATAAGGACAGCAGTCCTATTGTTTTAGGGCCCCACCCTAATGACCTCATTTAATCTAAATTACCTCAAAGGCCCTATCTCCAAATACAGTCACATTAGGGATTAGGGCTTTAACATATGAATTCTGGGGGGCACATTCAGTCCCTAACAGTCAGGCATAGCACTATTCCCTCATCACACAAGATTCACTGTTTGTCCTTCAAAATTATTCCTGTCAAAAAAATTCATTCCTTGTGTACACACAAACTTTGTTGTCTCTCTACTTTGCATTTTTTCCAAATCATCTTTATTCTTGCCTTTATCAAAAGCAAATGTGTGCCTATTAAAATAATTTTTTCAATACTTTCACTGCTTTTGTGTTTATCAGGTGGAGAGTTAATGTTTGTAAAACATTTAAAAAGCAGAAAAAAAAACTCTTTTAGGTTTTGGTCAGTAATTTCAACCTGTGCTGGTGTGGGGAGGGTTTCCCCACACAACAACAAACAATGCTGTGGACAACAGCTAAATTCAACTAAATTCTGATGCTATCTACCCCCTCCCCCCATCTTTTTGTGGGGCTCCAAACATCACCTCATTAACATAAGACATCTTTATCACTGTCCTCACTTAGGAAATTCCGAGGGATTGATTGATTGATTGAAGTATAGTTGATGTCCAATAGTATATGAGTTTCAGGTGTACAGCACAGTGAGTCAGTATTTTTACAGATTATACTCCATTAAAACTTTTCATAAAATAATGGCTGTAGGAAATTCCAAGGGTTTTAGGAGCTCTGTGCCTGAGACAAGATGAAGATCAAATATATATTTCTTATTAAAAATCACAATATCACAAGAGCCAGCAGACTCCAGAACAATGCACAGACCTAAGTGACTGACATGACTGCTAATGCCATCTGTTGGTGGCAACAGAAATGACATGTTTTTAGTCTGGATAATATAGTTTTGCTCAGATCTATCAAAGTGTATACATTGAACTTTTGAAGGTAAAGAAACATCTGTATTATCTTTCTTGATCTTCTGTATTTCTTTCTGTGTCAGTCAAGAGCCCAGGATGAAGGGAATTTAATGAAGGAGTAACAAAAATTCAATGAAGGGAATTTAATGAAGGAGTAACAAAAACAAACAAAGGATGGTGGAGCACCCTGGGACATCAAAGGGAAGATATTAGCAGCCCTGGAACTGAAGGGGCAAATTGGGAACACAGAGGCTGAAATTCAGAGAGAACGGAAGAGATGCTGCCTGACAGGAGCTGTGGCCATAAGGTAGAGGAAATACAGTTTGGCTGAGTGAGTAGTGAGAATAAATACCCTGACCTCTCTTTTTTCCTACTATCTATCCTCCCAAAGCCAAAGAGGCAAAGAAACTCAGGTAATGCAAACTGTAGAGGTCAGGGCAGGGCAGAGAAGGGTGGAGAATGGATTTGGAAGGTTAGCTGGTGAAGAATCTATACCTTTCCTTCACAAAATAAATAGCACTCTCCTCTGATATATACTTACACAGATATGTATTTGTATATAAAAGCACCTGGTATTATGGATACTTGTTTTCTGTGTTTGGCACCCTATACTAAACCAAGATTGAGTTCTTACACGTCTCATGCGTGGTGTTAAGTATTCCAGTACTCATTATAGGAGGAATTAAATAATTTTTGAATAAATAAATAAATGAGTGAATACTCATTGTCTGTCCCCATGGCTTACAATTTTGCTGGGGGTAAAAAAGGGCAAATGCACCTTATTTTATGTTATGTCTTAATGCCCAGCGAATTCCATCTGGCTCCTAAGTATAATAGAGACATCAGTAACACAAACAGGATAATTTTTCCTGAATGGCGGCTATAAGTGTACATGAGAAAAAAATTCAAATAGCAGAATCAAAGAGATTTTCCACCACAATTTGACTTTTAAAAATTAAATTTGCCATTTCTTTTTTAGAATAAAACTAGCTCACTTATCTTTGCTCTTGGCTTTGAAAGTCCACATTTTTTAAATGTATTTTTTTATTTTATGTTGGAGTATATTTGATTTACAATGTTGTGTTAGTTTCAGGTGTACAGCAAAATGATTCAGTTATGCATATACATATATCCATCTTTTTCAGATTCTTTTCTCATATAAGTTATTAATGGAAGTGAAAAATTGAGTTTATCTTCAAAAGAAACACTGAAGTCAAAAATTAAAGCATTGTCTAACAGCTGAACTTTAATAACTAAACAGCCTGTTGAAAGCAAGCAAATAAAAAGTCCCCAGGATACTGCAGATTAATTAGTGAGTACTGTTAAAGCTGGTGTCTATGCCCCTTTCCCCCAAACACATAGAGAAATTATGTTTTGGTGACCAATAGTCTTTGGTTCAAGCCATTTTACCTGTGGACCACTGAGCTGTGAAAGTTGTCCGATATGACATTTATAACAAACATGCAAGTGTACTCATCACTTGTCTAATTACTACAGTTGGCTTAATGACAGGGTTGCATCAATATTTCAGTAGCACTGCAGTAGCAGAGCAGATAGTTCTCCAAATGTCACATTCTTTTTCACATGACCAACCAGGGGAAAGAAAGCATGGTGGGGACTGTTTTCTTGGTATTTTGTTGTTATAGAAAAAAGGAATGCTTATAATCTATTAGGCGTTACTGAGGGCACATATAACATGAAAAGGGCATTTCAATGGAAAATGTACATTCTGGTTGGTCATTGTTGTTAAATGCGTTGTTCAGCAAATGTTCCGCGATATTGAGTTTCAGGCATCAGTTGAATTATATTATGGTGAAATTTGTGATTAAGGTAAGCTAACTCAAAATGACAAGCCAAGGGCTTTTAAAACCCACATTTCAATGAAATCTGGCAGCACAAAAACAGCTGCTGTAAGTCTGCTCCTCTAATATTTCAAAGGAAGACTAGCAATGGATTTCTGATACCATATGTGCCAACTGCAGAAATTCTAGAACAGCCTGAGAGACCCTGGGTGAAAGGTCACACTCTGCCTTATACAGATGGCATATTTAATTATTAAAGAGCAATTTTAATCATTTAATCATTTCAAGCCCTGAAATGAAAGGTCTTCTCGGATACCTCAAAGCTGGTTGCTAACTAAACTCTGCTGTCAAACTTCTACGGAACCAGTAAGAAGCATATGTGATTTCACATCCCTACTTGATTTACATTCTCATGTGAGTTGAATTTGTTTTGCAGGCTCTAAAAGACATTTCTTGGAAAAAAAAAATGAAGGTCATGTCTTTGGCAGAGAATTTACCTAGCCCTAGCAGGAAAATTAAATCTAAATCCTTGCTTCAGACTTAAATCAGGCTCAAATTCCTCAGGAGGATGGCTGAATGGCCCCTTCTTTCAGCAGACTGTTTGCAGTTCTGCTGGAAATTTTTGCATCTAGCCTGGAAAAATTTTTCAGAAAAATCTCCTTAGCTTTTGTTCATTTCAAAAAATAAACAATCCCAGCAAAGTATCTGGTATGCGACGTTCAGTAAATGTTAGGTCCTCCTCTCATCCTCTCATCAAATGCGTGCACGCACATGTTCGCATGCATACGTTGGAATTCAAGGTTATGGGACTTGGCAGGAACCATGGAATGAAATCAAGGATAATTCCACCAATCTGTAAAGGCAAAGTGAAATGCAAATCACAATTAGTATGTCCATTAGATGAAGAAAATTATACTATTACTGAACCAATAATAGCAAATATTTATTGATTATTATGTGTCAGGCACTGTCCTAAGCTCTTACCTGTTAATACTCATAACAGTTTGATAGAAAGGTGTTATAATTATCTCTACTTTACAGAAGAGGAAACAGGCACACAGAGGTTAAGATGCCTGTAAGGTCATACGGCTGGTACGTGGTGGAGCCAGGATGCCAAACCAGGCCACTGAAATTTCAAAACCCATGAGTGTGTCCATACTGTCCAGCTAAAGACCACCAGGAACACACCTGTAGTTGAACAAGTTGGGTTTACTTCTTATTACAGAGAGGAAGGATGCACAGCATGGGGAAACATGGGGTATTCAGAGGGTGGGTGTTTCAAAGGACTTATTAAAGGATTTGGTCTTGTGTTAGGTGATTTTGGGGAAGAGCTTAAGGAAGCAGGATTTTCTCTGGACTGGATACTCTCAGGAAATGGTGGTAATTCTATGATTGGGGATCTTAATAAATCTTATGTAGAAGGAAGAGATTAGAGAGCTATGAGTGGTAAAGCAGCAGCAGTCACTCATATTAGCCAGGATAGGGGCACAGAAGGTTATCCAGAAAATAGGTATAAGAATCTGGATTTGAACCCAGGTGGTCCACTGCATTTACCTGCTCTACAGGCAAAAGCAACAGGAGCAGCAGCAGAAGCAAAACAGGGATGATAGGAGAGAAGTTTTAGAAAGAACCTTGGCTATGTAGTCAAGCAGAGTGTCACAGTGGGAGACAGGCACCACAGAAACCTCCTAGGGTAGCTAAGGGCTCTAACAATAGTCTGAAATCTGGTTTTTTAAGTCCCTGTAGGGTACCTTTTTGATTTCCTGGAAACCTACCTAGCCAACCCATAAGTACTCACCAAATGGATTCTTCTCAGTTTGGGAAAGCTCAGCCCCATTATTCATGTGTGTGATAAGGCTACTTTCTCTAAAAGGACTAAGGGCCATGCTGACAGCCTGATGTTCCCAGTGGACTTGATGGAGGCTCTCTTCCCAGCATCCCCAAGCCTATTTTCCATAGAAGTCATCTCCTTCTGGGGTCCTATATGCCTTTCACGCAATTGCCAGGAGGTTTCGGGAGACTACTATATTAAGCTTTCATAAAAAGCAGACTAAGAAGGAATGAAATGGACATCTGTTGTGTCCTCCCGTACAGCAATTTTCCCCCTTTCTTGGGTAAGAAAACCCCGATTTCCCTTGGGCACTTCCCCTGCACATATACTCCTGGGAGGACTTGGAAATGAAGATGCCCTCCCTGCCACCCTCCTTTGGCCACCAACACGCATACCACCTGGCACAAGTCAGACAAATCAGTCTCTCTTTTCCAGGGGTCTGGATCTTGAGTGGAGTGACACAGACAGGAATATGTGTAAAGCTGTCACGTGGCAGTTCTCTGCAGAGACTGTCCATTCGTTCCTGTTACCCAGATCCTGAGAGCTGCCTTCATCCCTTTCCTTCCTGTGGCCTAATTGTTCAACATTTTCTTTGACTCTGAGCTACCTAGAATATTTCCAATAACTTTTCTCCTTAAGTTAGTCAGTTCCTATTGTTTGCATCCGAAGAATTCTAATTGACACATAGAGTTTATTTGATGCTTTCTATTGAGCAGAGTTTGGGGAAAATGTCCTTGAACACTGTCAGTTCAAAATAATAAGAAAGGACATATAGTTAAATCTCTGCCTTCCAGTTCACATGGAAACCAGACTATGTTCTCCCAGGAGACTCTTGCTTTATTAAGACTACTGATCATTTTGCCCAGCACTGATAGGTGGTCAGAATAAATGGCCACAAAGATAATGGATCTTTGACCTTGATTTTCATTATGTGACTCTTTACTTTTCTTCTCAATGGGAACAGATGATGTTGACTTCACAGCTCTTCTCCAACTTGTTTTTACTGACAAACAAAAAGAGAACAGCTTTGTTTCATTCTATTGATTAGGAGCTTCATAAATCTAAAGACTTTCTCTCCACAGACTGCACTGTTGTATAAAAATCACAGATATTAAGTGGGATACTATGCTCTTCTTGAAATAAAAGTCACCCATTTGCTTCCAGTTCTTTGGTCTTGTGGTGCTCCATTTGGAGTCACACCAATGAATAAAGTCTTTGGGCAACAGAGCAAGAAGAGAACATGTAATAACTATACTTCTAGAAAAACATTTGGGATGGGAACTAGGAGGCACTTCCTGAATATCTGAATTGGAACATATGCTTGTAGATATTGGAGACTGATTTTTATTTTAGAAATCAGATATCCTTAGAGCTTTTTATTCTGTAAAAGAGCAGGTCACACTGAGAAATATGATCATTCTAAAAATGCTTGCCTGTTCTTATTTTCAGATGACTGCCCACATGAAAATCCAAGAGAATCTACAAGCTATGAGAATAAATGAGCTCAAAAAGTTTTCTTGATTCCAAATCAATAGTGTTCTCATATGCTAGTCATGACCAATTGGAAAATGTAATTGAAATGAAGGTCCCATCTACAATATCATAAAAGCTAAAGGTATAAATCTATCAGCTTTAAATATCAACACAGTCCCCAAAACAACATTGAATGTAAAAAACAAACTGCAGAATGGTAGATGCAAGATATTTATATAAGTGATAAATTCATCTTTTTATATAGATACAAAACATCAAAAAATTTAAGTGCTACAGTACTATATAAACATTTACAGATTAATATAAAAATTTTAGGTTGCTGGTTAACTCTGGGCAGTGCAAGAAAAGAATGGGATTGGGGAAACATTCACTGGGACCTTACTACTTAAGAAAAAGTCTGAAGCAAACATATTGTAAAATAATAAGGTGTGTTGTAGCTAGATGGTGAATATCATTACTATTTTCTTCAAGGGATCATCATTATTTTCTGTAACTTTATATTTCATAAAAAATGTTTTAAAATACCATTGTAATTATAAGGAATAGGACAAATTTTTTTTAAAATTGTTCTCTTATGCCAAGTGGAGAATCCAAGTGTGAATGTGTGAATGGTTTTGTTTTTCTTAGGCACTTCACCAGTAATTTAGTCAGGCATGAAGCATGCAACAAGTTGGAACCCACATGACCAGAGCTGATGCTCTTTAGACAAACAATCTTCTACAATTCCCCTTATGGAAAAAATTATCCCTCCAGCTTTTATAAAACAAAAGTGATTTTTGCAGCCCTGGACTAGGCAGAAAAATGTCCTGAGTCTTAGCGTCAGTTTTACCACTACATGGTGACCTTGGAGAAGTTACTTTCTGCATCCTCAGTTTCTTCATTTGTACAATAAAATGCAGGTATTCCCTAGTTCCCCTTCTCACAGGCTTGTTGTGCAGAATAAATGAGGTAATGCAAATGTGAGACTGTTTACTGTTGTAGAAATGTTACAGCATCCTGTGTACACAGATTTCACTGATTTTCAGACTAAATGTTATGAAAAGCCATGTAGTTAAGATGTTGGGGGAGTGAAAAGACAATAACTTTTGGGGGAAAAAGAATAAAATCTGCCTAATATCAAAGATTCAATACTAGGAGTATGATAATGTACAAACAGGATTTAATCACAAGGATTCTCTTTAGAAGAAAGTGTGCAGAGATGTTATTTTAGTGCTTTTTTCCCCTAAGTTACTAGAGGACTTGATTTGAAGAATTTCATTCTTCTCTTATCAGACCGAGATGTTTGGTAGAAATTAAGATGCTTTAGGTTATTTTTGTTGGGATAAGGGCTATCCTCTGGGATTTACCTTAACTGGAAAGAGAATATCAACTATTTTTAAATTTTTATCCACAGATGTAGAAAGGCAGTGGTCAAAAGCACGAACTCAGTAGTTCCTCTGTCTGGGTTTGAATCCAGACTTTGCCATTTGTAACTGATGCCAACTTATTAACCTCTTTCCCTCAGTCTCTTCCTAAGTAAAATGGAGATGATGATGGTACCTAACTTTAGGCTATTGGGGATTTAGAGAAGGCAATCATACCTCTCCCCAGGGGTGGACCTAGGATTTATGGGGTCTGAAGCTTACATTTTTGAGGGATCTCTTTAAGAGAAAGAACATAAAATTATAAATACCAAGTTATAAGGCCATAGAAGGAGCCCTGATGCTTAAGCTTTATTACCTTCATGGTGTATCTACGTCTATCTTTCTCTACCCTCCAAGCCAGGAACCAATTGAGAAAGTAGACAAAGTTGGAGATCAAAATACAGCCAAACAATCCTTTATCTACAATTCAAAATCCAAAAACTTCTAAAAACCAAAAGTGTCTTTGTAACTCATTTGGCAGCAAAATCCAACATCATCTGAACTCATCTGACAGTAAAATCTGATCTGACTTAATGTGATATAGTCTTAGTTTATCCAACTCTGTGTGAATATTCATACCTTTTATTGCAGAAATAACAAAATATTTGAAAATTGGGAGTTGTCCCAGAACCTGTAAATGAACCATATAACCTTTCTAAAATCCGAAAATTTCTCAAATTTGAGCCCCACCTGGTCACAGGAGTTTCAGATAAGGCACTGTGTACAGTATGAGGCATATTTTGGATAAAGCTGAATCGAGGAATACATCGGAACCCCAGGAGTACAGGGGCAGGGTTCTCCAGTGTGTACGGAGGGACAGAGAACCCCCTGGACTAGGGAACAGGCCTTCTTGGGGAATAAGCTGCTGCTGCTTTTCCTTCTCTCAAACTCACCAACTTTTCCAAGCTCGCCATGAGGAGGAAGGAGTTACACGAGGGGCAGATTTGAGGAGCCCAAAGAGTTACTCCCAAAGGAAGAAGCTGGGGAGTGGAGAAGAAACATGGCAAACAGAAAAAAATGTTCCCCACTGAGACAGGGTTATTGTGAAGATGAGGTAAAGCCATGACTTAAAGAGCCTGGCCTTGTTCCTGACCCACAGGAAGCCTCAGTAGAAGCTGTGGCCACTGTTATTGTCATATATAAACCTCATGCACCAAGTAATTTCCCTTTGGCCTCAATCTCAGGACAGTCTGACCCTCCCCAACTCTGGTATCTTTCTTGGAGGGAGAGGGAGCTATTTAGAACAGTTAGATCACCCTCAAAAGAGTGATGGCTCTTAAGAGATAGATTTCATCTTGTGGTTTCATTTTATTTCTCCTTCTCTCATATTTTCTTCGTTCTGATTTCTTCATCTACTTATTTTACATTTTACTTTATCTGGTTACATTTTATTTATTTGTAAACTTTGTGTGTATTTAATAATGACTTTAAATCCTTTCTGGAACAAGGCTGAGTATAATTATATAAATAATTTAAAAAGAATTCAAAGAATGTCAAAAGTATTTGCCACTTATTCCACATAAAATATAGATGAACTCAGTCAAGTATGAAGGAGAAATCCTAGGATTAAGAGGTCTTGCATGACCGAAATCTGGTAGAAGAAATAACCTTCATGTCAGATATTTTTGTGTCCAATTATCTTCTGGTTCCTTGAACCAGAAATTTCTTCTTTTAAAGGTGTTAAAGAGTAATCTCATCTTATTTCATAAGAAATGCCCGATGAATCAAACTTTTTAATGATAAAATAGGTTGTCAGAGTGGGGAAGGGAGAATGGGCAGTGCTAGGCCTTTGAGTAAGTAAATCATAAGCTACATGAAATTACAGTTAACATATTTTACAGAGATCTATACACAGGAATTAATCAACTATAGTATATATACTTTTTTACTTTTTATATCACAAATGTAATATGTGTCCACCATAAAGTATTTGGGAAATAGAGATTAGTACAAAAGAAATCAGTAAAAATTATCCAGTTCTTCAACTCTGAGATCATTGTTAACATTTTGGTGTATATCCACCCAGTCTTTTTTCTTTACACAGACATTCTTCTATTTTCTAAAGTGGGATCATATTTTACTTATTGTTTATAATTTGCTTTTTCAGTTAACTACAGATCCTAAATACCTTCCCATGTTATTAACTACTACTTTAAAATAATTTTCATAACATACATAATACACATTCATGGTAATATGTTCAAACAGTAGAGAACTGTACTGTTGAGACAAAAGTAAAATTCCCCTGATCTCAGCAATATCTCATAGGCACTCCCTAGAAGTGTCCACCGCTAATAGTTGCAGGTGGGCATGTGTGTATAGGTGTGTACCACACATCCTTTCAGATATTTTCTGTGCCTTTGCAGCGAAATAATTTTTCTACATAAAAGGAATCCTATTACCTATATTATTCTACCCTTTGCATATTTTTGACATCTTTTCTCATCAGTATGGATACCTACCTCAATCTTCTTAAGAGCTTTATTTACATTTACCAATCTCCTTTACATTCTTAGGGGAAAACAAAGTTACCTATTTTATAAAAATACCCAAGAGATGAAAGACTAAACATAAAAAACAAAACAAAAACAAAAAACTATAAATAACATACATGAGTATGTTACATAACTAAACATATACAGTTTTGAATTTTTATTCTCTGGGAGAGGAGACATTCTTTTAAAATATGACATAAAACTAAAATTATAAAGGAAAAAACTGATATACCTGACTACATAAATATTAAACCTTTGCAAAGCAAAACAAAACAAAAAAATCACAAAGTATAAATAAGAAATGACAAACTGGGAAAAATGTTTTCAATGCAGATTACAGATAAATGACTAATTTCCTTAATGTGTACTGGCACTTCACTGATAAAGAAAAACAAGGCCAAACAAAATAAAAAACAAAAGAAAGAAAAAGAAAAAAGCCACAAAAAGAGGAACTGCCCATTCATAAGGAAAAGAAAATTAAAACAAAAGTGAACTTTTGGTAATGTTACTGTTGGTATGATGTGAAGAACTGTGTATTCACAATTACAGTTTAAGTATAAATTGGTGCAAATTTCTTTGGAGGGTGAATTGACAATACCGCATTCTAAATACATCCTTTCACTCAGGAATTCCACTCCTTGGTCTTTATCCCATTAAGTGTGTAAAAGATGTGTACAAGAATATTTTTTATAGTGGGGCTTATATAGCAAGTTCTCATATTTAAATGAATTTAAGGAAAACATGTGAAACTGTTCCTTAGAATTACTCAGAATAACCACTAGATGTCACAATTGTTCCATAAAAATAAAGCTATAGCCAAGGTTAGATCAATCAAAGGCAAGAAAGAACTTTCCACATATAGTCCTTCACTTTAAGATAATTGGTATACACGCCACCCAGCGCAACTCTACAACGAGGACAATTTAATATATCACAAAGTACTTTACAAAACAGAACATTTCACAAAGTGATTTTCAAATTATCTTTTTCAAAAACGTTTTTCTCATGAAGTCTCGATGAGTTTTTATATGCTTTTACAAAACTTTAGCCTAAAATACACTAGAATGGGGTAGGCTTATATGGTGTGATTTGGGAGCTTCCAGGAGGAACCCAGGCTTCAAAGAATCTCACCACCAACATGCATAAAACCTAAAATTCTACCACTGAAGATTAATTTTGAGTAGCTTAAGAGTTTCCAATCTTTAGAAGTGTTAACTGTAAAATACCTCTGGATGAGGTGACTCTTCAAGCACTGTTACTGAATAGTTTTGAAGATTCATTGAGTTTGAAACAAGAACAAGGCCCACTGTGAAAGAAAGATAAAAACGGTACCTAGGAAAAGAGATGAGTTTGGGTGACAGCACACTGGAAAGGGGTGGCTTTTAGCCTGGGCTCTGCATGTCCACTCTATTGTCCTTTAAGCTAAATATGACACTATTTAGTGTGATGTTTGAGAAATGTGAATACTTTGGGGAACCTAAGACCCTAGATAACATTTGTCTCATCAAAATTGTCACAGATATTTCCTAAAGCTCTCATATCGAGCTGCATATTTTATGTTGATCTAAGGTAAATAAGCACAATTATATTAGGAAACAGATATAATTTATTTGTTTCTGTACTCATAAACTAATAGCTAAAGCAAATACTGAAACGAAATCCGCATTTAGTTTCCGATTAAGAAGTTCCAAATATAAGCAACTGCATGTAGACATGGAGCTAAATAAATGTTTGGCTTTAAAGTAAGAATTTTTTTCATTAAAGAAGCAGGAGTGCAAATTAAACAGGAAAGCGAATTAACAGTGTTAGGTGATAACGTTTACAAATAGTTGCTCCTTTAGTTTTATATCAAATATAAAATGCAATCATCGTAATGAAGGGCTGAGAAGATCTCACCTTGGCAAAACAAAATATGGAATCTCAAACCTGAAGATGCAGCTGTTTTTTTTAAAAATCTTTCATTTGCAAGGAATTACATTAACAAAGTGATATGTGTAAATATATTTAGCTATAGATACCAGTCAATTAATTCCTAATACCTCAGTCCATGGTGCTTTCTACAATTTTCAAAGCAGGTTTACATATTTTATTTGATTTTCTCCTATAGAATCACTTTTTTTGGGTTGATATAAAAAATACTAACA